>NC_079454.1:16294598-16394598 GCF_903798145.1 Danio aesculapii | reverse complement strand
TCCCATTTTGGCCATAATAGAGAGAGAGTCATTTCCTGTGCTGACTGGACTTTCAGACTTGTTTTCCCCCCTTCTCTGTCTGAAAGAAATCAATGTGGGCAAAGAGCCTGCTAATTGTCAAGGTTTTTAGTCTTGTGATATTAGATAAAATGGGAGGCATAAATATTTCATGGTTTCCATTTCTCCATTGTCACCCCTGAGCGCTTTCACAATCATATTTTGTCAAACATCCAGAGGAATTGAAAATGCTTTTGTTTTAAATTATAGCCTATGCAGATATGCGAAATGACTGCTGTAGCTTATCAACACATTGTTCTACAGCTCTTAGCACACAGATGTTTTGATCAGGTTCGGAATGACACAAGTAAATTATGCCGGATTTTTTTTTGTTTATGAAGTGATGAATGGAAGATTAATGTGGTTTATGGCTGATAAAGATAGACAGTGATTACAACGTTCTAAATCAAAATGATTTTATTATGATATTTTTAAAAGATATTTATATTATATCTTTTCAGTATCTTCTAGATATAACCAGGTCAAACAGTTTCTCCTTAAGCCTAAAGGTCTTAGCGCATTGATGTCCGAAAATTTGGTATGCATTTTTTCTGTATTCAAATCTGAAAATTAATTACTGTCCGGGCGATTTATATTGAAGTTGATATTTAGCTGCACCATGTTGGTGTTTCGTAACATCTAATTTTAATGAGATGAGTTGATAGCCCAACGCTCAACCCCCAACCTAGAGGACCAGGTTTTACATACATACAGTGCATCCGGAAAGTATTCATAGCGCTTCACTTTATCTGAAATTTATTTGTTATAGCCTTATTCCAAAATGGATTAAATTCATTTATTTCCTCAAAATTCTAGACACAATACCCCATAATGACAATGTGAAAAAAGATTTTAATAATACAGGCTGTAAGGCTGTAACATAAAAAAGTGGAAAAAGTAAAGCGCTATGAATACTAATTGCTTTCAAAAGCCAGGTATGCAAAATAAGTAGGCTACATTTTCTACCCCTCTAAAGGCTTCTTTCTCATTATGTAGTTAATAACAAAAGATATACTACGTGACCTCACATTGTTTCCATATCACTTCTCGCGTGTTTGGTTGTGAGATGTAGTTTGTGGAAAGAGACGAAGTTGTCTGCGATTCTCTTATTTTAAAGTCATGCAATTTGAAACCCACTGTCGCCGATCCATTTTGCAGTGTAAACACAGCAGTGATGGAACACCAGCCCAGAAAGTCATGCAATATGAATCTGTGACAAGACTATTTTGAAAATTGTGGTCTGAAATCAGCATAAGGTGAGGAGACACAGACAGACACACATAAACAGACCCCCACACACACTAACAAGTTAGCATACAATAAACCAGTGGTTCCCAAACTGGGGGTCGCGACCCCTGCGGGGGTCGCAGAATAATTTCAAGGGGTCGCGAGAGTTATTTAAAATTGTGTAATTTTCAGTGATTATAATAAATATTTTTCAGTATTACAAGTGAAAGCTAATATTTTCAGATTTTTAAAAAGATATTACTGATTCATAAAGTATTTAGGACACATTCGGGCAGAATGCATCTTTGTACTTGGAACGCAGCGCTCAGGAACAGTTTAAAACTGTTGTCATGTCAACTTGCCGCAGTAAACAAAGCCTTCAACGCTTGCCCCGCCTTCGCGCTCTTCTTATTGGCCCACTGCTCTAAGAACTGAACACGAATGATTGGTTAAAATCAGCTGTCAATCACTCAGTCAACGCCTCCTGTCTTCAGATGACAGGAGCTACAACCGCGAAAATGTAAAGCGCTGAAGACGAGAGAATGAAAACAACACTGACAGATTTTGTCTTAGAAACACCTAAAGCTACAAATATTGGCACATCTGATTACTGATCATGTGCTGAATGTTAATCCACCAGCTATACTTATTGAAGAGTGGATAAAAGACCTCCATTGGCTTCAAGTCTGCTATGAAAATAACTAGCATTCACTGTAAAGTCTGTGGGATATCTTTTGGGATATCCGTCCGTGTATCTTTTGGTCACTCAATTATGTTATAAAAATGTCTTTTCTTGTGATAACGGGATTTCATTGAGACATATTTTCCTCACGCATGCATATTTATTTTTTTGCTTGTTAGTTTTGATTAGTGTTGATTTTCAAATGCAATAAATCTGTTTATAAAACTTGTAGTAACAGTGCGATAATTGGTGGGAGCCACTAAATTTTGGCTGGTGCGCCTACATTTTTAAAGTTAGAAGCACCAGTGTTACCAAGCAAAAATGTTAATTTCGAGCCCTGTAATCTATAGTAAATATAGTTAAAATATTGTGAACAGCTTAAAAAAAAAAGCTATTTTTATTGTTTGTATATGCTTTGGTAGTGGGGGTCGCGAGTTCTTGACGATCTTACAATGGGGGTCGCGGGTTTAAAAGTTTGAGAACCACTGCAATAAACCACAGAACATTTGAATTGAATTATATTAGTTTCTCCGACTCCATTTTGGACTTTGCCTTTTGCTTGTACGGTGGCTCTGAATTGTCAAAACACCTCTCGAAATGTCTTTTCGGATGTGAAAAATGGAAAAAAATTTAAACCAATTAAATTTTTTATGACAGACAAAAGTTTGTCAATACGCTTGACACAATGTGAGGTTGGATTTATTTTTTAACATGTGGTAATTTCAGATGAAAATTTCAGATTCTTTCTGATTCAGTGTGCAACAACCTTTACACAGAATATAATTGCAGTAGGGTGTCACGGTGGCGCAGTGAGTAGCACGATCGCCTCACAGCAAAAAGGCCTCTAGTTCAAGCCCCGGCTGGGCCAGTTGGCATTTCTGTTTGGAGTTTGCATGTTCTCCCCGTGTTCGCGTGTACAAAGAGTATGAAGACATGTGCTATAGGTGAATTGAATAAGCTAAATTGGCCAAAGTCTATGTGTGTGAATGCAAGAACGTGTGGGTGTTGCCCAGTGTTGAGTTGTGGCTGAAAGGGCATCCGCTGTGTAAAACGTGCTGGATAAGTTGGCGGTTCATTCCTCTGTAGCGACCCCTGATTAATAAATAGGCTAAGGCGAAACGAAAATGATGATTGCAGTATTGCTTTTAATCAGAAAACTGTTGTTAATTTTATTTTTAATTATCTTTTTTAATTATTTTTAAATATTTGAGTGTGTTCACAGTAAACCAGAAAATAACTCCTTTCCTTTTTAACGTTATTACAAATATATATTCCATAAATACCAATAAAAGACACTTAAGTAAGAGTTTTTAAATTATGTAATAAGTAATTTGCCCATATGTTTATTCAGCATATGTTTATTTATAATAAAAAAAAATTATAAATAAATAAATTAAAGCTTAAAAAAACTTAAGACATACTCAAATGCAGCAAGGGGTGGAATAATGGCTTGGCTCCTGCCAAGCAGACGTAATGATATCAGAGCACAGATAATGACATATTTATGACACCACTTATTATTCTCACAGCTCTATATGCCACTTACTCTGCTTTTGCTGGCACCCAGTGGCTCCCTGCACTTCCAAATGCTGAAGGAACAACCTCAGGGCCACCCCGTGGAGATCAATGAGCAGCTCACATTTCTAGATCAAGAGTTATACTGTCAAAGGTATATTCTGTCACGGAGCTCATCAGCTATAATCAGAGACTGAAGATAATTTTGATTAGATCTTAAAGTTTGATCATTTATTACATATAAATGATAATGATATAGGCAGGTCTGTCTAGTTCAATGATTAACTTAAATCTATGAATGACTTTGGGCTAATGAATATTTGATGCAATAACAAGGCAACAGAATAAAAATTGAATGAATCTTTTGGTTCCTTTGAGGCAGGGTTCTGTTTTTTAAGGTGTGAAGCTTCAGATCTGAAAAGATTTAATTTCAAACATTGGGAATGATGATGAACATGATGACTGTTAAGTCCAGTGATTGGTATCTGTTCACTTTTTATTACCAGCTGCTTTCCAGAAGTAATATTTTGAATGATTAACATTCAGCTAAATGATTTAAAATACAGGCGGCACAGTGGCTCAGTGGTTAGCACTGTCGACTCACAGCAAGAAGGTCACTGGTTTGAGTCCCGACTGGACCAGATGGCATTTCTGTGTGGAGTTTGCATGTTCTTGCGTGTGTTTGCTCCGGTTTCCCCCACAGACATAAGACATGCGGGATAGGTGAATTGGTTAAACTAAATTAGCCATAGTGTATGTGTGTGAATGTAAGAGTGTATGGGTGTTTACCAGTACTGGGTTGCAGCTGAAAGGGCATCCCCTGTGTAAAACATATGCTGGATAAGTTGGCGGTTTATTCCGCTGTGGCGACCCCTGACGAATTAAGGGACTAAGCTGAGGGAAAATTAAGAAATTTAATAATTTAAAATACAAGATGAAGCAAAAGACACATGCATAATAACTCTGACTGCAGTGTTAGAACTAGTGTACTATGTCTTTAACTCATGTGTGAAACATGTTCAAATATCACCAAACATCAAATTTGATAAATACTGCAAAAATTAAAAAGTGTAGTAAGAGACAGATACAGAGGTATTTATTTATTTATTGATTTAGATATTTATAAAAGCAACTGATTATGTAAATTTGTCTGAGATTTTCTAAATTATCAGTTGCTAGTGTCATTACTGCTCAGTTTGTATTACAGTATGTAGTTCTCTGTACAATATAGTCTCAGAACTTCTCAAAATATAATCATAAGATCATTGTATTTATCATTAAATGCAAACAACTGGATAGTTGACATAAACTGTGAAGTATATAAATTATTCCAGAATTGCAGGTACATTTTCCAGTAAAAAAAATATTGCATTGAAGTTTTGTTTTTGAAAAATAATAGATTTTATTAATTCTAAAACCACATGCATATTCTATAAGTAAGTAATTAAGTAATGTGTATTTATATACCACATTGCCATTCACACCCAAAGCCCTTCACAATCATGAGGTGTGTCTCTCCACACCACCACCAGTGTGCAGGATCCACTTGGATGATGCGACGGCAGCCACAGGACAACATCACCAGTGCACTCACCAAATACCAGCTATTGGTGGAGTGGAGAGACAGGGATAGAGCCAATTCAGTGGATGGGGATGATTGGGAGGCCATGATGGGTAAGGGCCGATGGAGGGAATTTGGCCTGGACACCAGAACAAAGAATCTAAAAGAATCTGGGAATGTTCCATGAACTGTGAAAGAAAATCTTGACATTTACTAATGAAGAAACTGTAGATCAACCAAAGATCAACTGGTTCTCTGAAATAGTGCAAAGGTCCATCTCATGAACCTTCAATTGGAAAGCATAAATTAGGAGAACACGAGTTACAAACAAGTAACAAATTCTGGCAATGGATAAACATCTAGGGCAGGGGTGTCCATATTCTGTCCTGGGGGGCTGGTGTTCTGCATATTTCAGTACCAACCCTAATTAAACACACCTAAACCAGCTAATCAATGTTATTTTTTGTATACTAGAAACTTCCAGGGACATGTGTTTAAAGAAGTTGGAACTAAACTATGCAGGACACCAGTCTTCCAGGACCGAGTTTGAACACCCTTGATCTAGTGTCAATAGCTGAGATGAGGAAGAAGAGGAGTACACTGTAAAAAATATTGTGACAATTAGTTATGACAACCTAAAATTTAGAGTTATGTTAACTCATCTGTATTGAATGTGTTAACATAACTTATATATCAAAGTTTTACTTGTCTAAACGTATGCATAAAATAAAGAGTCAGCTGAACTCATATAAATTAGTTAACATCTGAGGTTTAAATAGTACAAATATGTGCAAACGAATATTTTTTTAAGAAAATAAATCAACTTTAAAATAGTATTTGTGTGTTTGTAAATATATACAGTACTGGGGTTTGGCCTTTTTTCCACTGGCCTTATTCAATTTCCATATGCCCCCCTCATGACAATGATCCACAAGTTTTTTGGTAAAATACTCTGGACTGAAAGTTCACCTTTTTGAAGGTGTGTGTCCCATTTTGTGCGGTGTAAAAGTAAAACCACATTTCAGAAAAAGAACACACCAGCAGTAAAATGTAGTGGTGGTAGTGTGATGGTCTGGGGTTGTTTTGCTGCATCAGATCCTGGAAGACTTGCTGTGATAAATGGAACCATGCTGTGTACCAAAATATCCTGAAGGAGAATGTCCAACCATCTGTTAGTGACTTCAATCTGAAGAAAACTTTGGTTCTACAGTGATCTTAAGCACATCAGCATGTCCACTTCTGAATGGCTTAAAAAAAACAAAAATAAAGACTTTGGAGTGGCCTAGTCAAAGTACTGATCTGAATACAAATTGAGATGCTGTGGCTCAAAACACTCCAGTGTGGCTGAATTACAACAATTCAGCAGAGACGAGTTGGCCAAAATTCCTCCACAGCACTGTAACAGACTCATTGCAAGTTATAAAATATGATTGATTGCCATTAATGCTGCTAAGGGTTGCCCAACAAGTTATTAGGTCTAGGGGCAATCACTTTTCCACACATGGCTATTTCAAAACCTTTATTTCAAAACTGCATGGTGTTTACTTGTATTCATTAATTTATTTTCTTTTCAGCTTAGTCCCTTATTAATCTGGGGTCGCCACAGCAAAATGAAATGCCAACTTATCCAGCATATGTTTTACCCAGCGGATGCCCTTCCAGCTGCAACCCATCACTGGTAAACATCCATAATTTACACACGGACAATTTAGCTTACCCAATTCATCTATAGCGCATGTCTTTGGACCTGTGGGGGAAACCAGAGCACCCGGTGGGAACACGGAGAGAACATGCAAACTCCACACAGAAATGCCATCATGAGGCCCATTTACTTGTGTTATCTTTGACTAATATTTAAATGTATTTAATGTTCTGAAACATTAAAATGTAAAACAAACAGAGTTAAAAATAAACTAAAATATATTATATACTTTCTTCTGTTGAACAACTAATATGGTGGTCAATGGTTACGTTTCTCAAGATTTGAAACAAATTAGCGGTGAGTAAATAATGATAGAATAAACATATTTTAACTAACACTGTATAAACCAACCCTTTTGTAAGAATGGCTAAGGCCCTGTTTACACAAATACATTTTAGTTTTAAAACACATAAGTTTTGCTACGGTTACACCATCCATCCACACTATGCCGGAGTTTTCGAGTGCCGGAAACAGAGCTTTTTGAGAACGTTGAAGAGGCCGTTTAGGTTTTAAAATGCTGCTGCTCCGTGTTAGTGTGGATGGGGGAAAACGGAGACATCTCAAAACAGAGGCATGGCTGCAGACATCTGAATGGGGCTATTCCTCAATATTAAGTAGCCTACACACAGTTCAGTCTTGCATTTTCTCCTTGTAAATTCAGACTTCACAAGTTTGATATAGAAAACAAACTCCAGAGGACACATCAGGTAAATCTTCAAAGGGAACAGTGTACTCTATAACCTCATTCACATCGCCCTGGCTACGTTGTTTCACTTTCTTAGCAATAAAATGAAAACATGATTTAATTAACTGCCTATTTTTATTCTGATATTAACCAGACACCAAAAAATGTTGAGGCATCATGTAGCTGCATATTTATATGAGCGTCATCTTCTCTGTATGCATAACAAAACAAAGCCTATAACAAAACAGCCTCCTTTCATTCTCTATGAAAATACAAAACATACCCTTTCTTTTGCTGAATATACATTTTAATTATCAATAATGGCCATTATAAAAGTAAAACATACAAAAAGTTTATACAATATAGGAAATAAAGGCAAGCAATTAGTCAAATGTGCAATCTTTGAACTCAGCCAAAACACTACCTGAGAACAAGTAATAGATTCAAAAGACCAAAGTCAGGGAATATGTCGTTAGATATAGATGACAAGAGGAATTAAATATCATGTTTAACAACTATAGTGAGATTAGATCCAGTGGTTGATTCTTGATGAGATCCTTGGAACTCAGACATCCACCTACGCTGCATCGCGTGCCAGAGTGTGTGTGTGTGTGTGTGTGGTCACGTGAAGTGCGTTTTCAGCAGTGTAGTGTGGACGGAGAGTTGTTCAGAAACACTAGGTGAAACGCCAGTGTGAACGCGGATCGTTTTCATTCTAAAACACCATTTTAAAACTAAAATGCATTAGTGTAAACAGGGCCTAAGTCTGTCCATAATATCAGAACCTGAGAACTGTTATGGAATTCCACGAGGCAAGACCACGAGAGTTGACAGGCACTAAAACAATACACTTTCTAATCTGAGAAAATCAGCTAGGAAACCAGTTGTTCAACTGTCCCAGTCACCCATGCTGAGCCCCCCTCTCTGCCCTCTACTTTACCTTCTCCACCAGAGCAGCTCACTCACATTCCACGCAGAATGTCCAAGATTTTAATATGGTGTATCTTGTGGCTCTATATTCATGTTTGGTGTCATTTTAAATGTCTCTGTGTGATTGTTGAAGTGGTTTTAATTTCACTTTTACTATTTCCCTTATATATGTTGATTTGGGTTTCAGCTTTAATAAGATCTTTGCCAGATGCTCTACTCCAGGGAAAATGGTCTTCATATCAACTCATGACCAGACATGGGTCTTTGTGAAGCTTTTATTGTCTTGAATTTATGATGGTTTGTTGTGATTTGAGTATTTAAGGGAAAGGTGCGAAAGTGTCTGTGGGATCCTGAAGCCAGGGTATCCTGTTGCGGAGTCTCTGAGCTCTGCATCAAGACTTATACTTCTACACAGTCTGGCATTAATCTCTAACTCTTAAATGTATCTTTGGGTAATTGATGTTGCACATTTCTGAATTGGCTTATTTGATTTAATTATGCTAATTGGAATGGAAAATCTTTGCCTGACAAATACATGTAAAATTCTTGTTTAACTCTAAAATCTCCTGAAATCATTGTAACTAGTAGATTGTTTAGGCTGATGTTTCCGCAGCCTATGACCAGGATTGCTCATACAATGGCTTAATGGATGGAGCACAGGCAGAGCATTAAAGACCTGTTGATTTCTGACAATCACTGACTTAGTATGATATAATCTAGTGGCTAAATCAAACTTTCTTTATGTATGAGTAAGCATGTGGTGGTCTAATATTACTTAAAGGAAATTAGTTTACAGTTATATTCTCTATCTAAGAACCAGAACTGGCGAGGTTGTGTCCATGAGCAGATGTAACTGTCCAGCATACTGACTGAAGCAACTTCGAGTAAACGATGAACCCTTAACAGGAAATAAGGATTTATTAGGTTAATCAATCTAAATTAGACCAAATCACAACCTATAAGGTAATCAGCTTGAATTGAATGAATCTAAATTCTAATTATTTTAAATTGTAAGTGGGAAACAAATTTAAATATATGTTAACAAATAAAAATATTTATTTTTACATGTGCTAAAAAGGCTTACATGCATTTAACCTTCACCCATGCTGTTAATTCTGTCATAGGACTAATAGATGGACCCTTACACCTTTAATTTCTTCAGTGATGTAATGGCACACATCCCAGGAGCACTGGACACAGGGCTCCTGCTTTTGCACCTTCTAATTTCTAACAATGACATATTAACTGTGATCACGAGTTTACTCCTTATTCATGTTTAAGAAAACAATTTAGTCTAATCAATTAAGCAAATTTCTGCTCAATGGTTGAAAGCTCATCAACTCCTATTCAAGTGCTTTTAAACTTTGTCAGTGCACAGCAGTTCTCTGCTTGACTTCCACCTATGAGACCATTACTTTTTTAAATTCATTTATCATCTGAAATTACAATCCCACTGCATTGACAGCATCAGCCAAACTCTCCCACTCACGTTTTTTTAATCATTAATTCTGGAAGACAACTTTTATTTCAAGTTTCTACCTCCAATAATTATAAATGCTTATCCTTTTGTTTGCAATCAGTTAGCTTTGCCCCACGTGTATGTCCAAAAGGAAATTTACATTCTACACTTATATTTATTCATTTAGCATATGCTTTTATACAGAGTGACTTACTAATGAGGATAAAAGAAGCACTTCAAATGTTCAAAGAGTGATATATAGATGCCATGGCAAGTTAATTTAGCAGATATTATTTTATTTTATTTATATGTTATTCATTTATTTATTTTGCCGAGTCCTTGTAAGGGAGTGTTTGTAGGAAAGTGTCTAGTGTATAGAAAGAAATAAGTGGTAAGGGTTTCGTACATGTTTTTTGTCAAGCCCACTCATCTGTGTGGAACACTCAGAATTGCACTTTATTTCAGAAACATAGATTGCTTATAAGAAACTGCCTGCTGAAAGTAAATAGAGATTGCTGTTGTTGGACAATTAAATCATAAAGTATTAATAGAACATGTGTTTCTGAAAATGACCAAATGCCTAGCCGTTTGAATAGAGTTTATCATTCAAGTGTCAGATACATTCTTGTCTTCCTGATCTGTGTTGTCTATGTTTAATGTTTCCTTGTTTGTCCTGAGTCTGAGCATGTGGCACAGTCTTTGTTTGTCTTTACAGTGTGCTCCTTTGTTCCTGCCATCTTATTTTGGGATTTGTTCTTTGTGTCTTGTACTGTTTATGTGTGCCTGAATGCCAAATCTCCCTGCAATCCAATTTATCCTTTCTTAATTATTTAGTATCCTAGTTTTAGTTAGCTGTTATATTCCTTTTCTGATCTGCCTTATGTTTAGTTGTTCTTAAAGACATCCTGTTTGGCTTATTTCTATCATTTTGTTTTATTTTTCTCAATATTTTAGTAATCCTTGTCTTTTGATTTTGACTTTACATTTTTCTTTTGTCTACAGCTTTAATGTTTAGCATTTTAGCTTTGTTATTTTAGTTTAGTGTTCGCTTTTATTTTTAATTCTTCCTGTCATGTTGTGTCATGTGTGGATGCATCTTGTGTCCTGTCCCTAATGCTGATGATACACATGGGAACATTTTGAGCAATGTTGCTTGTCAACTTTGGGAATTAATACCATAAATGCGCAACCAGTTGAGATACAAGGTAACTAATTAGCGCTATGGGTTACAGATACAATATTGTTTCCCATTCTAAAGCTGCGGTCACACTAGAGTTTGATAATGTGAAATTCTGTCATACGTTGCTGCGAAAAGGGGCGGGATTAAACAAGATGATTAGACATTAAAAAAAGCGAGCGATTCCTCTATGTTTTAAATTTCTGTCCAGAGAGGTCATGTTTTGATCCTCAATTGGTCTCACGCAGTCAAGTGATGCGATTTCGCAGGTCAGAGTTCACCAAGGTTGAACTTTGCACCGCAGCAACCTGAGAAACTTGACGCATGACCTTGCGTTTCCGGTCTGACACATTTGCATGTGTGATGGTGTAGTGCAGCCGATTTGATATTGGCATCAATCCAAATGTGATGGTGCTGCGCAGGTGACTGACATTGACATAATCCAATCGGCATGTAGCGCCGCCTTTTTAAAGTCTGATTGGTTGTCTCTTGGGATGCGTCACGTCCGACTCCGACGCACTTTGTTTGGGTGTCCGTCTTCGCAGCTACAGTGCATTGTGTAGCTGTGGCATTTTTCTGGGCTGGGGTGGCTGGACGACTGTTCATCATTGCAGAGATATTAAGTCCTGCACCTCGCTGTATTTACGTACCTGACCAACAAGTGCTCAAAGCGTCTGCTTTGTGTGCCCAATGGATTCTCCCTTTTGCTTGATCCTTTTTTCTCTCGATGTCTAATTCGCTCTATTATCTCTTATTCCTCGCTATTGCCGTGGTTATTGGAGGTCGTCTGGGGTGTGCTACTGCTGTTATTCCACGCTGCTAATGCTAACGCCAGTGTCATTGACTATCGTACAGACGCCACCAACGCAGCTGTTTAAAGAGGACTGCCCATTTTGATTATTAGTGTGCCGCTTTGTGCTCCACTTCATTCGTTTGTTTGTTTTGGATGTATTGATTTGTGTTAACATTATTGGTGCTCTGCTTTTTGTTTTGTGAAATATTATTTTTCGTTTTTAGTTATGCAGAGCATTTATTTTGTTTTTGTTACTTAGATTTTTCTTTTTGTGGGATTATTATTATTATTATTATTTTGAGCGCCAATTGTTGTCCTGATTCAGATTGTATGTGTATATATGAGATGTTGTAATACCAGCTGTAGCTGTCTCTCAACCAGATCATAGAGTAGGTTTGTTAACCTGATCGACCCACTTATTGATGTGTTTAGGTTGTTTTCAGTTTATTTACTTTAATTTTGATTTATTTCAGGAACTGAGGTTTCTCCCCGTGGATGACTGGTCCTTTTCCAACTGGTGGTGGTGCTTCTTTCCCGTGTGCTGTGGGACACTGAGTGCTTGATAGTGTAATTCGAGTGCACTGTGGTGTGCGTGTGCTGGGGTAAAAGTTAGTCTGCTTGTATCCAGTCAGTGGGAACCTCAATCCTGTGTTTTGATTTGTTTATTTATTATTTTTCTTTTATTTATTATGAAGTTGGAGTTTTGATGTGCTTTTAACAATGAGTACAACTTTACATTTTTATTAAAATAAATATTTTTGTAATTACCCACGCCTCTGTGCCTTTTTGAGGGGAAACGAACCTGTGTGTCTTTTTCTAATAGAGTTATTTCCCTGGGTCCCTGTAGCCAAGGGGGGTTCGAAAGACCAAAAATTGGATTATTATTATTATTTCTTATTATTTAAATAGCCAAATTCTGACCGAGGAAAGTTAAATGTTCTGCCCAGTTTGTTATTTGCCTGTAGGCTTAAGTTTTTAATTTAAAACAAGTTAAAACAGATTACTAAAAAAAATTTAAGATTTGTTTAGATGTATTTTATCTAATAAAGATGTATTTTAAAAATAGGTATCTTTTCATATTTTTTATTAAAAATTTTCATTATTTATATAACTGTAATATAAAACTTACAGTTTATATGCACACTTGTAAATAAACACTTAAAATAGAAAAATAGTATGGTAAGCAATTTGACAGAATGGTTGAAAATATTTTAGGTACATCAAAAAGTGTGGTTATGATAACCATCCGACAAGCTAATTCAGCAAAAATTTGTTCTTAAAATGTCAGTAAAATGCAATAATTATACCTCATAATTAAATATAATTCAATTATATGATCAAATAAGCACCCCTTTCAATAAGCTGGCTTCAGGCCTGGTAGTGTAATGTTAAAAGAATGTTTATTAACTGAAAAAAAGAGAGGGTTTAATAAAGACGTCCATTTATTTTAGCCATAGTGCAAATAAAACGTGACTCATATAACAGTATTATGCCTATACACAGGCTGTATTTTTTTATGACAAATTGTTTTAACTGAAATTAGACATGCTACTGTGAGAGATTAGGATAACTGAAGGGGATCATATACTGTACTTTAGCTGTTTATTCTGCAGTTAGTTTTCAGGGCATATTATTCGGACTATATCAGTCTGCTATAACGATAGACTGTGTGTCTATCTTTAGGAAAACATGAGCATTAACGCCATTATCATGATGGACTCATTCAGTAGCGAACTTGCGTTTATGTGCCTTACACTTTCGTTAAAAAAAACATCTTATGTCCACCTTTTTTTTGCTGCCACCATCCTCGCTTGTGTGTGTCACCCAACACACCTTATTCCTGCATGGGAAAAAAAAACAATCCACTGCTTTTGGTGCTGCTTGTATCTGAAGGCAGCCACAGCATCTCACATGATAACAAGGAAAGGCACAGCCAATCAAAATGTCCATATGCGTTTTGGGGGTGGGAAGACTCAAGGAGAGAACGTCATTTAACCTACGTGTCTAGGTTAATGTTGACAGCACAATTTATTTTTTAAAGTGGATTAAATTATTGGTGAGGACAGTTCTATGGTCGGTGGATATTGGTGGGGACGTGTCACCTCCGTCCACCCTAAATCTAAGCCCCTGCTTCTGGGACTTCTAAAGCGAGTTCGATGCTCAAGTCTGCATCCATGTGTCCTCGATATCAAGAACACAAACGCGAGAAGTTTCACGCGTCCTCCGTTCTTGCAGTCTTGAGTATTGGAAGTTGATGATGATTGGCAGTTGATAATGATGTTACACGAGAACACAAGATCGCCAAAGAATGCATATTGAGAAACAGTGTGTTTCTATATCTAGTGCCAAAGATTACTTAGCTCTTTCATACCCTTTGATCTCCAGTGTTTGTGTCTTTCCTCCTCGGTGTGGTTTTTCCTGGTCCCTTCTCTGGTTGTCTTCCATCCTCAAATCTGTCTCTGTGTGTGTGCCTGGTTTCTCTGGATCTCCTTCGGTTTCTCTGATCCATCTGTTCATACCCAACCATCCTGCAAAGCATCTTCATTTAGTTTTTGTTTACCCTGCCATCCTATATAATAACCTGTTGTTATACTTACATCTCTGGTTCCTGTCTCCTTCTGTGACATTAGGAAAGCAGCCAAGCAACATTAATCTGCAACATTGTTTAAAAAGTTGCCCTGTGTATCATCAGCATTAGTGTTCCCTAGTTCTGTTTAGTTCTTTATAGAAATAAAGATGAATTGAATTACATAATAAAATAATAATTAAGTTTATAATACCTTTAAATCAGCAAATGTAACCCAAATATCCACTTTTAATAACCACTTTTAAAGTAACCACTTTTTATACAAAAATGGCGGCTTGCAGATGGAGCGTGCAAACAGTGCTAATTATCACTGCGTTTTATAGTTTGCTTTATCCAGTTAGGAACCCAGTTTGGGGCATTTTTCTTTTTTTAAACAGGACAGTGATATGGCGGAGAGTCATTTCGGCTTGGGAGCGAATATTGTTTACGAGTCGTTTATATCTCATTCGTGGGCAGTTCCGTGTACGAAGAAAAACGGAAGTAAACGAAAACAACGGAGCGGTGATATATCAATTATAATTATATGCTTACTTTTGTCTGGCGATGTTCATCCATGCCCTGGTCCGTCAGAAGGATGTCAGCAGCCAGGCAATACTGAAGTTAAGTCACGCTTTGATGAGCGGCGTATGGGAGGCGAAGAGCTTCGGAGACCAGCGATTTCAGCGGAATGGAGTTTTATTGCGGAAAACTGGGATAGTTTGTCATCTGCGCACGATGAAGCAAGAGATGTGCGAGCTGCACATGAAAAGCCGACTGGTGGAGTCGCCTGCCATGAGGCCCGTTTTCTTCGCCCTGTTTGTATGGAGCCTGCGACTAAACAGGTGGTTTCGTCTTTGAACTTAGATGCTCCGGTAAGAGCACATCCTGAAAATGTCATTCATGGTGCTGACTTCAAGAGGTCCTCTAAAGGTCTACGCATTGCTCATTTAAACGTAAGGAGTCTTCTTCCAAAGATTTCCGAGCTAAGACTGGTGTGTTCAGATCTACGGCTGTCGGTACTTGGGTGCAGTGAAACTTGGTTGGACGGTTCAGTGTTGGACTCAGAAATTGAATTTGCGAATTATAGTTTGATAAGAAGAGACCGAAATCGCAAAGGTGGTGGTGTATGTGTTTATATAAGATCTGATTTGTCTTTTAATGTTAGAAATGATATGAATAATGCATCCATTGAAGCTGTGTGGGTGGACGTTTTATTACCAAAGAGTAAACCTATTTTAATTGGAAACTTGTATCTGCCACCAGATCAAAGTAAATTTTATGAATTGTTGGAGGGAATTTTAAATGATTTTGTGAAACCCCATGGAACGGAAATTATAGTATGTGGGGATTTAAACACTGATATGTTAAATATGGACTCTGTGTTATACAAGGCTTTTAAACATTTTTCCGATTTTTTTGGGTTGAAGCAAAGTATTAAGGTACCAACTTGAATTACTCCCAAATCGCAGTCGATTATTGATTTGATTCTGACATCTGATTCAGCTAAGATAAGTTAGTAGTGGTGTAATTGAGTGTAGTATGAGTGATAATTTTTTAGTATATTTATGTAGAAAAGTGCAAAAGGCAAAATTTATGGGCTATAATACTGTTTTAGTGAGGTCAATGAAGAATTACAGTCCTAATTTATTTTGTGATATATTGGATAAAGTTTATTGGTCTGGGGTATGGGGATCTAAGGATGTGGATGCAGCTTGGGATTGTTTTAAGGATCTGTTCAGTAAGGCTTTGAATAAAATAGCGCCAAATAAAAAAATAAGAGTTAAACAAAGATCAGACCCTTGGATTACAGATAAAATATTACAACTGTTAAAGATACGAGATGATAGTTTTGCAAAGTTTAGGAAGGATAGTGAGTGTAACAGTTACGAGTTTTATAAAATAAAGAGAAATGAGGTTAGGAACAAAATAAGAGAAGCAAAAAGGGTTTATTTTAAAGATAAGATAAATGAAAATAAATTCGAACCAAAAAAACTTTGGGGTGTATTGAGAAATCTAGGTTATTCAAATGCTAAAAGTAAGAAATCATTTAAAATTAACTTAAAGGTAGAAGACAAATTAATAGTTAATCCAAAGGATATTGCTGAATCAGTATTTTATATTGTTAGCAAAAAATTATGTGGTCAGCTTCCAGGGCAACCAGCTATTTACAATGAAGATAGAGTGATTTCTTTTTATAGACAACGGGATATTTTTCCGGATTCTTTTAGTTTGAGACAGGTTACAGAAAGTGAAGTTTTAAAAATTATTAGTGAGTTAAAACTAAATAAGGCTCCTGGAATTGATAATATTCCTGCAAGATTTGGTATCACATATTTTAAATTTATCTATTGAACAAGGAAACATACCATGTGATTTTAAAAGTGCTAGAGTTATATCATTATATAAAAAGGATGCAAGTTAGATATGATTAATTACAGAATCATATCTGTGTCAGAATCATACCCTAAGGGGGGCGCCAGAGTTCACAAGGGCGGGAGAGGATAAGTGTTGAGGTAGAAAAAGGCCTAAAAATGCTCCACTAATATATATGTATTTTTAAGTACCAAAAAACAAAAAAAAAAAAAACATATGCTTAAAATTCCAACATAATAGTAAAAAATATCTTATATAAATAATTATTTAAATTGTGCTCACACACGCAACGTGCTTGTCAACGTGTCATAAAGGCAAAATCAAAACAAAAATGGCAGAGAAACGTAAATGCAGTGATTCTTCAGAGGCGAAGAAAAAGATTAGACAGTATGACAAAACCTACCTAAATTTTGGTTTTATTGAAGGCCAAGACACGTTTCTTCCAGAATGTGTCATTTGTGGTGAAAAACTGGCAAACGACAGCATGAAACCAAGCAAAATGAAAAGACACCAGGAAACGAAGCATCCAGAGACAATAAGTAAAGATCAGGAATTCTTCGAGAGAAAAAAAGAGATGGCTCTGTCAAAAAGATCGACAGACATCAGAAAAGCATTCGAAAGAGCAGGTAGTGATTTACAGAAGGCCACTAAAGCTTCGTTTGACTGTTCGCTGTTGATTGCCAAGGCAAAAAAGCCGCATAATAATGGAGAGGAGCTAATCAAACCCGCCTGCAATAAAATAGTGGAGGAAATGTGTGGTCCGCAAGCAGCTGAAAAAGTTAAAACTGTCCCTCTTTCTAACAACACTGTAAAAGACAGGATTGATAAAATGGCAGAAAACTGCAAAAATCAGTTGCACGAAAAACGAGAAGTCCAGTTTGCTATACAGCTGGATGAAACAACCACAGTGGCGGGAGAGTCTGTGCTGATCATGTATGTACAGTATGTTGACGGAGAGGAGTTGAAACGGGACAAACTCATGTCTACCAATTTACCCACAACAACTACAGGTCAAGATATTTTCATGGCTGTCGATTTTTACCTCACATCCTACAGTCTGCCCTATGCAAATCTCGTTGCTTGCTGCACGGATGGTGCTGCCGCGATGATGGGTAAAAATAAGGGGTTTAACAGCCGTTTGATGGAAAAGAGCCCACACTGTGTCATCTTCCACTGTATGATCCATCGCCAAGCACTCGCCAGTAAAAAAACTGTCCAGAGACCTTAGTGACACACTGGCAATAGTTGTAAAAGTCGTAAACTTCATTAAAGCTCGTCCTACCAACCAGAGATTATTTGCGCAACTGTGTGAGGATGAAGCGCACCAAACTCTCCTGCTACACACGGAGGTGCTGGCTCTCGCGCGGCAGAGTGCTTGTGTGCTTTCTAGAACTGCGAGATAAAATTTTGGAATTTCTGCAAAGTCAAAACTACACACAGTTGGAACAGCTGTCAAATGTGTTCTGGATTAAAACGGCATACCTTGCTGACATTTTCACTCTTTATAATGAGACCAACAAAAGACTGCAGGGCTCGGAGTCAACTATCTTAGAATGCAAAGAAGCAATCGATGCTTTTATGCGCAAACTGGAGTACAGAGCTGGAAAAATGTCACAGGGGCATTTACAACACTTCCCACTGCTGCTTCAATACTCTGGCGATACCATGGGCGCATCTTTGCGCATGGAGTTTTGCCATCACATGACGTCACTACAGGCGGAATTAAAGTCCCGTTTCGCGGATGTTGAGAAATTATCCAAGGATCTGTGGGTTATGGATCCCTTTACATCCATACTTGAAGATGTGGAATACCTTGGCTGTGAAGATGAGCTCGCTGAACTTCAAGCTGATTCACTATCAAAAAAGTACTTCCAGCAGAATGGATTCAAAATACTTTGGATAGTAAGGGGACCTGTTGTCGCACCTAAACTTGCAAACTATGCAATTACAAAAATCATTCTTCCTTTCAGTACCACCTACCTCTCTGAGACAGCCTTCAGTACTCTTGTGGCTATAAAAACAAAGTCCCGCAACAGACTGGAGGTGCACAGCGATTTTAGACTGGCTATCACTGGCATTACACCTGACATTCCATCACTTGTCAAAGGCATGCAAGCCCAAGGTGGACATTAGCTTTGTGTTAGCCTTGTAAAAACCATAATAAAATTGACAGTACATCTGTACTAACTTGAAAGTAAAAGCACAGTTATTGTAATGTTCATGTTTATTATAACATTAAGTGTTATACATAAAGTGTATGTTCATCCACAGATGGAATAAAAAACATGTATTTGTTTAAAAATGTAAATTCCTGTGTATTCATGTAAAAATTTAATTAAACTTAATTGTAATAAATGTAAAACTAATTAATTAATATTTTCTAAACATATATATTAATAATACACAAACACACTCATACAGTGTGTGTGTATATAGGAAAAAGGTTGGGAACCACTGCTGTAGACCATCAAATTTTATTATATAAATTAAAGGCAATTGGGTTTGATAAAGCGTCTCTAAAGTGGATTCAGTCCTATCTGCATGATAGAAGCCAGAGAGTTGACATAAAGGGTATATTATCTACTCCCTTATTAATCAATTGTGGAGTTCCTCAAGGAAGTATTTTAGGTCCTTTATTTTTTCTTTTATATATTAATGATTTAAAAATAGCATGTTCAGAGGAACTCTATCTTTATGCTGATGATGCCGCAATTTTAGTATCTCATCAAGACAAAAGGGCCCTGGAAGAAATCACGAGTTCCCAGTTAAAAAGTGTGTATAACTGGTTTTTAGACAATAAACTTTCTTTGCACATAGGTAAGACAGAGGCTATTTCATTTGCTTCAAGAGTAAAATTAAAGAAAGATGATAGTTTTGTAGTTAGGATTAATGAATTGAAAATAGAGTCGAAAAATGTTGTAAATTATTTGGGATGTTTAATAGATAATAAATTATCAGGTGATGCTATGGCAAGAAAGGTTTTTATGAAGATATGTGGAAAAATTAGGTTCTTAGCAAGGCAAGCTGATCTGTTGGATGTTCATTCTTTAAAATTGATGGCAGGAGCTTTAATTCAACCCCATTTTGATTATGCTACCTCTTTTTGGTATAGTAGCTGCTCTGATTATGAAGGAAAAATTGCAAAAGGCACAAAATAAATTAGTACGAATAATTTTAAAAACTCATCCTAGAGCACATTTGCACAAAGAGTCTTTTAAAAAATTAGGCATGTTAACTGTTAGTAAGAGAGTATGTTTTTTTAAAACTGGGAATGGTTCGTAAAATGTTTAATAATGTGGTTCCTAGTTATTTGGTGAACTATTTTCAAATGGTAAGGCAACAGCATTCATACAGTACTAGGAGTTGGGATTTTAATATTTGTTTATTTAAATTTAGAAGTCTAGTGGGGAAAAATATGTTTTTATATACAAGTGCAATCCTGTGGAACAAATTACCAAAATCGATCAAGGAAATAAAAGATTTAAGGAGGTTCAAAAAAGTAATCAAAAGATGGTTGTTTGATGAGGATAATTAGTTTGCATGGTGGACAAGGATGTTTTTATTTTATATGTTACTGGGTAGTGTATAGGGTTGTAGCTGGAAGGCCACTCGCTGCGTGGGACGTATGTTGGATAAATTGATGGTTCGTTCAGCTGTGGCGATCCCTGATTGATAGAGGGACTAAGCCGAAAAGAAAAATTAATGAATGAAGGAATGTATTTGTCAATTATTTTGTTCCCGTTTTAAAAATGTATGAGGTACTGTCTGTTTTATGCATCATCGGTATTTTGAAGCCATACTTTGTTTTATTTAACAGCGAGGACCACAATGGAAACAAGTCCAGGGCTTTATTGTGTTTTTATCCTCGACAGTTTTTATTTCAAAATGTATGGGATACTTGTACAGCTTGTCTAAAATCTGTCAAATAAAATTCAATTCAAATTCAAATGGGCATACATATTTTGCTTAAATTGAGCAGTCTGTACAGATGAATAAATAAATTCAGTACTCTCTATTCAAGTTGCTAAAATATAACTTTTTACCTTGAATCTGAGATACTCAATTCCAACAGCTGCTGCATCTGGTCTGTCAATGGAGGTTTCTACTAACACCTCAGGAGAGTAGAGAAGGGTAAATGTACAGACCAGCTGATTTTCATGTTTATTTTATAGCACTTTTACAATGTGGATTGTGTCAAAGTAGCTAAACATAGAAGTGCTAGTAAATTGAAACTGCAGTCCAGTTTTCAGAGTTGAAGTTCAGTTTAGTTCAGTTCAGTGTGGTTTAAATTTCACTGTTGAAAGTACAAACACTGAAGAGCAAATCCATCGATGTGCAGCTCCACAAGTCCCAAACCAAGCAAGCCAGTGACAACACTGGTGAAGAATAAAACATCACCAATTGACGAAAGTGAAGGAAAAAACCTAGAGAGAAACCAGGCATAGTTGGGCACATCCATTTCTCCTCTGGCCAAACTTCTTATGCAAATCTGCAGTCTAGGTGCCGGAGGCTGAAGAACACTGGACGTCTATAGTGTTATAGTCTATAATGGAAAACTGCAGGTGTGAGTAGGTCACCAGTGATCAGGCTGGCTCACTGGATCAAAGCGAAGACTTGTCACTGTGGTCTTTCAGGAATCTGAAAATAAGTCACCATGAAATGTATGCAGTAAATAGATCTTACCCATAACAACAGTTAGTAAAACTCATAAGCAGCCATTTGCGATAAAAGAAATGCCACATCCCTAGAGCTCGTATTCAAATATAAGCATTTGACCTCTACAACAATTGGACAGTCACTTAAACTGAGGAATCAAGATTTCACCAAGTACACTACCTGAAAAAAGCCTTGTCGTCGATCCCAATTCTAAAAGCAACATATAATAACTTGACTTCTAGTTGATCATTTTGAAAAGTGGCAGAAGGTAGATTTTTCAGAAAAATCCTTTGTTGAACTGCATTCCAATTATCACAAATACTACAAAAAACTTATTGGAACCCACATGGACCCAAGATTTTCACTGAAATCAGTCAAGTTTGGTGAAGGAAAAATCATGGTTTGGGGGTGTGCAAAAGATCTGCAAAGTGGATGGCAACATCAACAGCCTGAGATATCTAGACATTTTGTGCTGCCCATTACTTTACAAATGACAGGAAAGGGCAAATTCTTCAGCAGCATAGCGCTCCTTCTCATACCTCAGCCTCCACATCAAAGTTCCTGAAAGCAAAGAAACTCAAGGTGCTCCAGCATTGACCAGCCCAGTCACCAGAGATGAACATTATTGAGCAGGGATTGAAGATGAATCCAAAGAATCTTGATGAACTCTGGGAGTCCTTCAAGAACGCTTTCATTGCCATTCCAGATGACTTTATTAATAAGTTATTGGAATAATTGAGATGTATGGATGCAGTCGTCCAAACGCATGGGAGTCATACACAATATTAATTCTTTTTCCACTACACCAAGACTTTTTATTTTATACTGTACATTATCTCTGTTAAGTGACAAGACTTTGTCTAAGCTAAGTCAGACCCTACTGTCCCAATTAAATAATAAAAAATCAAGACATGATTATATTTTATTTTAGTAAAATAAGTCTAATCTAGAAGCATTTATCTTTCATAATAGCCACTTCTGATACCAAATCATCAACTAGTAGTCAAGTTATTATTTGTTGTTCCTAAAACTTGGATAGGCGGCAAGACATTTGTTAGCTAGTATAACCTTTCCCAAAGAACCCCCACTTAATCCAATACTCTTGCACTATAGGAAATTTCCAGTACAAATGTGTAATAGGGGTCTGCATTAAGTGTTTTCCAGCATCTTGAAAATGAACCCCACCAGGGCTCTGAGCATTTGAACCTTACTATGTTACTAGTGAGAGGTTCGCCAGGCTAAGTGTGCACCCCCACACCCACATCACCAGAGACGCAGCCTTCCATCGTGGCCCCTGGCCCTAACTTACCTCACCTGAGAAGTAGAGTCGTAAAAATGCACCTAGTTAATTATAGAAATTTAAGATACGACAGTACGTTGGGAAAGCGTGCAGGCCTGATAGGGAGGATGCTGCGGAGTCCATCTGCTGCCCAGAGGGGGAGGCTTGGTGGCAAGAAGACATATGGACTAACCCTGAGAAGGGAGTACACATATGCCTGCCTAAGAGGGGGGACCAAACCGTGGCTAAGTGAAGCATATGGGAACGCCAGCGGGGATCGCACATAGCTGGCACCTATACCCAGAATGTGGGCTGACCAGCGGGCATGCCAACAATGTAATGGATCAAGCACCTGACTCCTTTGCTGAGTCAGATGCTGGGGCAGAGCGAGTTGGGACAAAGCGAGAAAGCGCACGCATCTCTGTGTTAGAGAAGAATGCGCAGCAAGTGTTTTAAAATACCAAACCGAATTTCCTCATTCACCAGGGTTTCCCAGCACACGTGAGGAAAGCGGCTCCACAGGCTACACTAAGTGTCGCCCAGCCCGCAGCTCTACAGATGTCTGTTAGAGAGGTGCTGCGTGCTAGCGCCCAAGAGAATGCGACGCTCCGAGTGGAGTACGCTCTCACCCCTCGGGGATATGGCTCACCCTGGCTCTGATAAATACAATTATTATTTAGGGAGATGGCTATCCACTACCCAGTGGGCCGACCTCTGTTTGGATATGGCACTTCCCCTCTGCCGACCACCGTAACAGACAAAGAGCTGCTCAGAGGATCTAAAGCTCTGAGTATGGTCCACATAAATACGCAAGAACAGGACACAGCAATAAGAGGGCTGGGTCTGCCTCTTCTTCCTCTTCCACTACCTGGTCCTTAAATGATGTGGTAGGAACCTTGAGCACATATCCAGGCCGGGGTCTCAGGATCATGTGAGAGAATACAGCCTGAATTCCAGTCACTGACCGAAAAAGCCTCCAGGTCCTCGACCCTCTTGATCTATGCCAACGCGACCAGCAGTGCTGTCTTCAAGAACAGAAATCTCAAGGATACTGAGTCAAGTGTTTCAAACGAATCTCCTCGCAGACTCGAAAACACTACAGAGAAATCCCAGGAGGGCATGAGAGGAAGTGGGGTGGATTTAATGGCCTCGTACCTCTGAGGAACCTGAAAATGAGGTTATGCCTTCCCACAGTGCTGCCATCAACTGCATCATGATGAGCGGAAATGGCAGCCACGTAAAACTTCAGTGTGGAGGGCGACAGCCTCCGCTCCAACCTACCTTGATGCACCATGTGGGCATAAATTGACCACAATGGCACGCTCAATCTGGGGGATCGACTCATACCCTCTGGCTACTCCGCCGTCAAGGGTGGTGAGGGCAGAAGCGCACGCAGATCGGGCAGATCTTAGTCTGGCGCCCTCCTAGTCTGTGTGAGCTCACTGTGCATCTCCAGGAAAAAGGGGACGGGAGGCTTAGAATGTCTTGCCTTCTTTTTCGCCTCCACATAACACCCATCTAACCAGACCCACGGCCGAAGCAGCCCAGAAAGAACATGGTCATCATGTCTGCTTCTAGATCTGATGACACACTCACTACCACAGAAGAAGGGAGCGGGATTGAATCCTCGTCAGACAGTTACAACCCACCCTCCGATGCAACGATGGACATCTGGTCCCTGGTGTCATCAAGTGAGAGGGGACCATCCGGGAGGACGGAGCGTTTCTCTCACTCGAAGCACGTGGAGGAGCAAGAGGTCCACTAGCCTGAGATGGCGGGTTAACTCCCACTGTAACGCTCAGATCTGCCCAAGTGCCAACTGCATTGCAGGGGACAACTGGGGTGGGTGGGTTGCGATCATAACTGTGCAACAGACATGCCTTCGCATTGATGGCATGCACTACCCGCCAGCAACGCATCAACATGCTGGAGCCCCAGACATGCAATGCAGTGCTCGTGGCCATCATCCGGGGACAGGGAACCACCACATTCAGAGTCGGTCGGAATGACATCTTGAAAAAGACGTGCTGCACGATCGTGTTGCTCTTTTAGGAAACTTGCTACAATACACACCGCTCTGGAGGACCGGACCCAAAGAATGCCAGGCAAGGGAGAAGCCCAGCTTGACCATCTGCTGCTGCGTGTTGCACACTCTGGACCGGGAGAAGCAGCCTGCTTTCTCATTCTCTCTCTTCCTTGCGTAGAATACTCTGAGAAACCCTCAAAGACTCTCAGAAGTGTGAAAGGTTCTGAAAGTGAAAAGGTGACTCAGTGTTGCACGGGTAGCATCTTTGTACAATATTGATTGTCATTGATGTCAGCTGTGCATGCTGACGCCACCAACTCATTGGCATTTCATTGGCCCGTTTTATTACTCTTACTTTTAGTACTTTTAGTACTCCAGCAAGACTTTTGCTATAGTGATTTCTATGTATTTTCACCATATTTTAGTGACAAATAGTTTTCTCCACTCTTTGTAGTTTTATAGTTGCATATTTTACTCATACCATATGTGATATGTCATTTGTGACCAGTCATAGGCAGTAGGATGTATCCAGTTCTAAATAGAACATAAGCAAACACCACAGAGAAATATATTTCTACAGACTAAAGCCTTCTAGCCATAATCCACGACCATATGAGCTCCTGTGCTATATTCCCACCAACTCTGCCAACTGCCAAACACTTAAAACAGCTTCCAACATCCACAGCTTGTTATTAAAAAGTTGCAGCCTTTAATATTCCATTGCTGTGGTGAAAATGAATTAGGGAAGTTAATGTGATTTTTGCATTAGCAGATTAGAAACATCTTTCATGCTCTCATTCCAATATTAGACCACAGCTAAGCTGAATAGCTTTCTTTTTGTGCTTAACCTCATAATGTCAAGAGGACCAAACTCTCTTTTAATGTGGTGGGACATGTCTGTTTTTTTCCTTGAATAAACATTTCAGATCAGAGATGGGAAAAGGGATCAAGACACTGTGTACTGTTTAATTCTCCAGCATGTTTGGTGTCACATTGCTGTGTGCATTTGAGTGCCCAAGTCCAGTAGTGTTCACATAAGCTCATAAGGTTTGCTTGAATTTTTTGATTAAACAATATGATTTGGATGGATTGTAAAACAATTTATATTGATGAATACAATGTTTAATTAAATAATAATAATAATAATAATAATAATAATAATAATAATAATAATAATAACTGCTCAATTTAAGCAATGCTACTATGTAAATAGCAACTCTGAACAAACTGGTATGTTGTAATATGCACTAGACATGTTTTCAAAATAGAAAGTAACACAGAAAAACGGCAAGACTTCACCTTGAACTAGTTTGACCAACTAGCACTTATAGTAGCCAGTATAATCATTTCAGCTTTTTGGATTCTTTTTTTTTTTTTGGCCACTGTCTCCTACGCTATATGTGTATGTCATGTTTATAAGAATATATAATACAGATTCTCAATAAAAAAGTCTTCTCCCCCACAATATCTAAGAATTAATTAATTGCTTTAGTCATTAAATGCAACATGGTAGGCTCATATCATAATTTGCATAATAGGCCATATCATAATATCATAATAGGTATATTTCTATACATTTCTTTAAGACTTTTTGTATATTATTGTTACTACTACTACTAATAATAATAATAAAAGTCAGATAATAACTGATTTCAAGATGATTTAAGGGTTAAGGCTATTGCACAAAGAACTATATAGTGCAATTTGAGCAACATGCCATTATCAACTGATACTTTAGGAAACCACAGACACATTTAATACTTGCATAAATGTACAAAAGCAATTGTAACAAAACAATGAGAAACTGATGCGTACAAAGGGCTAGATGATGTGGAGGTTGTACACAGAGTTTTGACTTGTGCTAAAGGGGCAGTTTACATTGTAATTTAAACAGCACCTACTCTTATGTTTGTCTGTTTCTCCTTCTCCCGAGGTCTCCATAATCCTGGACCCGGCCCGTATTCTGACCGATGCTGTGGTGGACATGGAGGAGTGAAGAGCGTGAGATTGATTACTGAAAGACCCCAATGACAGATGAGATTTCACATTGATCCCATGGACTAGCCTGAACAGGTGACCTGCTCAGACATTCAGCATTTCCACGACAGACGTCCGCCGTTCTTAAGCCTCTGACACCTAGACTGCAGCTCTGCAGAAGTTTGGCCAGAGAAGAAGTGGTGATGACCAACTGAGCCTGATTTTTCCCAAGGTTTTTTCCTTCATGTTTGTCAATTGGTGAAGCTTGTCCTTCAACACTCTCTTGCCACTGTCTTCGCGACTTGCTTGGTTTGTGGAGCTGCTCATAGTTGGATTTGCTCTTTAGTGTTTGGGCTTTTCGCAGTGACAATTTTATTTCACTGAACCTGAACTAAACTGAACTTCAACTATGAGAAATAGACTGAAGCAGTTTATTAGAACCTCTATGTTAAGCTGCTTTGACAAAATCTACATTGGATTGGATGGATTTTTATTATTTAAAATGCACGTTATGCGCCTCTGCAGGTCAAAATCCCTGCAGAGGGATTTGGAATCGGGCTCTGTTGTAGTCAGTTTTTTCGTAGAAATTTGTAACTGTTTAATGTTAATATTATTATTAGAATGTGTTATATGCATATTTATATTAGTTTTAATAATTTTTTTGTTTAGATTTATTCATTAGCTAGGTTGTGCGTCATGAAATGAGGCATACAAATAGGAAATGTGTTTGTATATAACTGTAGTTTATTGACCACACTTTTTTATTATTGTTAATTTTATTTGTTTGTTGGAAATTAGAGGTGAATTTATAAATAGTTTCAAAATATTTGCGCTTAACAAATGAAATTCTGAAATTAATTAGGCTATGTAATGGATATCTTCAGTGGAGTGCAACCACCACCATTTCCTTGATCCACAGTTGAAAAGAAGAGGCTTATTCTGTAGATGGTCTTTATCCGTGCACAAATAGTCTTTAACTGTTTTTCTCGCTAGGTGAAGCTTTTTTTTTCACTTTCAAAATCTCCTATGTAAATAGCAAATATGCCATGACTGACTCTTAAAGGGAATGGGAAATGAGACTCTGATTGATTTAATACACATTTTGCTCAAAACACACCCATAACCATTGAGAGAATAAGCACAACCCTTTTCCATCCTTCAAATAGCAAAAGTGCATTTGGACATGCCCCTGATTTTGCGTCATACACTTTAGACATCACACTTAGATCGTAAAAATAGGGCCCATCACTGTACTCTACACCAGTGGATCACAATCCAAAGGAGCTGGCAAAGTAATTTTGTGATGCAAGTCTTTAATTTTGAAAGCTGATGACAGTTGAAAAAAATGTTTTCATACACATTTATGTAAATTGCTAGACAACACAACAACAACATTTTTAGATGAGCTACTTCAGATGAGCTAGGAAACAATATTTGATGGAATAACCCTAATTTGACAAAAGTGTGAAATATTTATCATCATTATTTTAACAAAATTAGAGAGACTGTAGCGTCCTCCCCGATAGATGGTCACTACTTTAACTGATGGTTTTATTGATTTATTAAATCAAACACCAACGGAAAAACTAAACAGAATCCAACAAAAATAAAATATTAATACAGTAGTGCATGTATTAGCTTAATGTAAACTTAGCTGCTCACCTTTATATTCTAAATACTTCCACGCAAGGCTAAAATGCACAATATACACAACATTCTGCAAACACTAAACTTGTGCCTCTTCGGTGAGTGCTAAAGCATTCTATTATGACCTTTTCTCACAGAAGTTAAACCCTACTTTTGAGCAGTCCTCTTCCGACCTCTTTATGCAGCTCAAAGGACAGAACCATCATGGGAGACGCCTGCAAATACCACGGGCCATATGGTCATTCAATGCAGGCGCAGACCTGGACAGTCTCGTCCAGCCCGGCACCTCTTTGTGCTGAAAAAGGGATCATTAGTCCCGATGGGCTATCAACCAAGGCTGAACCTGGACCCGGGCATCCCACGAGACATTTGACATACCAGACAGGGATAATTTGTCCCAATTGGCACTTAGCCAAGGCTGAACCTGGACCCGGGCGTCTCACGTGACACTTTTAACACAGGAGACAGGGATCATTTGTCCCGATTGAAGCTATTTTTACTACACCATATGACCTTTATTGTTAAATTGTATAATATTTATTCAGGACGATTTAGAGTCTTCTGTTGGTTCGAGGGGGCGTTTCCCCTTTGAAGGCTGCCATGGCAGGGTCCTCCTGCTGGTTCCCTCCTGGAAAAGAGACACAGAAAGGCAACATCCATGGTTAACATCCATGCCAAAGAGGACCTGACTTACCAGGGGTGACCTGTGACTCTCTGTTCTCTTGCGCCCCTTCCTTGAGTGGCTTTCTATGCCTGCTGCCTCCTCCTCTTTCTCCTCCACCAAGGCCCTTTGAAAGAGTCTGCAGCGCTCACGTGCTTGGAGAGGGCTGAGGTGAAGTGCGTAGAATTTATGTTATGACACATGAATTGCGCCACCTTCCTGCGATCCTCTGAAGAATGTGCATTCTTTGCCTGCGCAGAGACAGACAGACAGAACCTTTTTGGGGTCAAAAGCCGCTGGCAGTCATGGGGTCACAGGTGGGGCATTGCATGCATACTCATGTGCGTTGCAATGGCAGTCCGGACGTCAGTGAAGGTGGGTTTGCCGGGAAGCCCCATGCTGGTCCACGCAGATTGAAAATATTTGTTTAGGGTTCGACAGGGACTGGCTCTGGAATAAAAAAAAAATAGGTGGCCTATCTCCCCCCGGGGAGGCTAGCCAGCAACTCCAAGAACCTCTGGAACCAGCTGTATTCTTCCTTGTTGAGAGACAACTGGGTGAGTGCATATTACTGGTGGCCCCCACCCTCAGAGCCACACTCACGTTAATGACATAGGCAGACTCGTCCGGGCTTCTGGAGGCCTCTTCAACCTTCTGGATGATCAGGTTCTGGAAGACCCCACAGCGATGGCCTGTGATAGAGGTCAAGTAGTTGGTCAGAAAATCATAGAAGCGTCACTGTGCCTGGTGTCTCGGATGGACTCGAGGCTATCTGATGGAAGGCAGTAAGTTAGAGACGGATTAAACTTTTCCAACAAACCTTGTTACACCACGAATGGTTTAACTTAGCAAGAGCCCCAAGGCAAAAAACTTATTTCTGCTCTGGGGCACCAGCAGCTCTCGGTTAAACCAGCCACGTCAGTGTACCCCCCTTCCCCCCACTCATTTGGCTGGTTTAACCGAGAGCTGCTGGTGCCCTGGAGCAGAAAACGGAAGAATGGAAAGGTCAGTGTTTCCACAAGTGGTGGAAATGCTGACCGGCGGACTGAACACTCACCTAGAAGGGCAGGGATTTTTCTTCCAGCGGTCTGGTGCCAGCGTACCAGGGTGGCTTTGGAGATCAGTCTGCCTTCTTTCACCTGCTTTGTTTTTACCTTGTGCACCATGACGCGCCAGGGGAAGAGGGGAGGAAGAGGAGGCGGGCAAGGTTGTCTCCTGCACCACCCCTCGATCCAGCCCCCGGTGGCTGGGTCACAGGGATGCCGCGATGGGACACCACAATGCCACGAATGCGAATCCCTGCGAACCAGCACCAGGGTGGTGCTAGGAAGGCGGCAGGAGGCCGGCGGGTTTTCAGAGAGATAATCTAGGAACTGCGCGATGTTCTGCAGGTAGTGTTGTCTCATGGGTACGGCCATGCGCGCCGGCTGGTTGAGAAAAGACAAGGTTTCTGGGTCCGTGTAGCCTTTCGCCATGAAGCCTAGGAATGCCTTGACCCTCGCCTTGACCCTTTGGAGGCGATGTTGTTTCGCAGACGGCCGGTGGGCTTGCTTCCCAATTGGAAACCCTCGAACTCTTCCAGAAGCAGGTCTGCAGAACGGGGACGAAAGTCAAAAGTCAGCCCTGATGAAATCCCCCCAGCAGCCCAAAAGAAAAGTGCCATAACCATACTCAATTCAGGGCGCGGACGTGGTAGGGGTAGGGGTACTTTGTCAGATCGTCGGCTTCCAGAGGCCCGGAGGGCGTAGGACCTTGCAGGAGATGACCTTGCCCGTCTCCTCTTTCTCCCCTCTTCCCCCCTCCTCAACTCTTGATAGCGGCGGGTGAAATCAAGTAGGGTGGTTCTCACCTTGTTCACCTGCTTGCGGAGGTCTGAGAGCTGGGCCTATATGCGCTTCGTAGCGAGCCTACAGCGGGGGTTGGCGCACGGACACCCGGCCTCCGGGCCGTCTGGTTCCCAGTCCTCTTCCGAGGACGACGCCAGCTGAGACACCACCGGAGCCGTTGGTTGAGTGGACTGCAACCACCGCAACTCCCGAGCCACTTTCCAACGCTTCGCTCCTCTCATGGCCTCTTTCCTGGCAGAGGCAGAGAGCTTGGCGTGCTGTTTCAGATGTCTGTCTTGGCGGGCTGGCGTCCTTCGACAGCCAGCCACCGGGCACACCGTCTTCTGCGTGTCCACGCGGCCAGCGGCGAGCACGAGCAAAAGCCTCTTCTCGTTCGAGTTTGACACCTGTTCGGGCTGACAGCTTGGCCATAGACCCCTGCTTTTTTCCCATAGACCCAAGGATGCACGGCCGGAGGCACGCGGGAAACGGACGCTCCAGTTCAGGCAAACGGCTTGGCCATAGACCCCCTGCGTCTTTCTCAGAACCAAGGACCTGTGGCCCAGGGCACGCAGGAAATGGACATACCATTTTGGGCTGACAGCTTGGCCATAGACCCCTGCTTCTTTCCCATAGACCCAAGGACGCGCGGCTGGAGGCACATGAGAAATGGACGCACCAGTTCGGATAAATTGCTGGGCCATAGACCCCCTGATTCTTTCCCATTGAGCCAGGACGTGTGGCCAGAGCCGGCAAAACCTAAGTCCATGTTTTTAACGCTTTCCCCAAATTCCTGATGGCAGGTCAGAGACCATTGGCGCTGGGCACGTACCTCCAGGCGCGGGACGTCCCGGAAAGGTGGTCTCCTGTCGAGCATGGCTTGGCGGGCTGAGGCCTGGGTCCAATCAACTCCACCAGTGAGTGTCGTCATCGCCGTCGGCACCGGCTGTTCCAGAGACCACCCATCTTCCTACTGGACCTTACAAAGACCCACCATCCCCCCAAACGCTGATTCTCACTCAACCAACTGTGCCACTGGTGCCCCTTGGTGGGACCCCTTCCTCCAGGGCATCTTCCTACTGGACCTTGGCTCGTAGCTGATGCTCGCTACAAAGACCTAACATCCTCCAAATGAGGGTTTATTGTTCTAGACAATAAAAAAGACTGTCTGACCATCTTCCCAATCCATTTTTTACTTCCTCATGTAAAGAGACTTACTGCCTTTTACTAAAGTAGTGATCTCCGTCCGCTCTTTTGCGCACTTTCTTTCACTTTCTTCTTTTCTCACTGGAACTAACAATGCAGGGAGGTAAGTTTCAAAATAAAAGTTCCTCATTATGAAGCGTACAATTTCAAAATAAAACCAACGATAATACATTAAGTACCATTCAAACCTATTATATTCCTTTAGAAAATAAATATAAAAATAAGTCAATTACACTCCCACCAAAATTAGGAGTCCTGCTTTACATGACGAATAATTTTCACTTTAGAAATGACCTTTCCTTGAACTTTCATCATTTCCATTTAAAGATATAAAGACAACTTCTGTACTGGTCGCTCTAATATGGATGGCTTATTTAGATGTTCCCCATTTTTGTTTAGTCTCTTATCTCCTACTGAGATTTTCACTCTTCTTACAAGTCCACTCACCTCAAGGAGATAATTCATCAATGTCCATCACAACATCACCTACTTGTAAGCTTCTTTTAGGTGCATGCCATTTCTGCCTTGCCATGATGCTTTGGAGGTATTCTTGTTTGTCATCGACTCCAGATGCTGAACCCGTCGCCATCTCCTGGCTCCGTACAGATCCTCTTTCGGGAATGTGCCAGGTGGAGGCAGCGCTGGGGTGGTCTTTATTTGGATAAGGTGATTGGGTGTCAAGTGCTCTAGGCTGTCAGGACTGTACAGTGTGTCCACAGTGAGGGGTCTGCTGTTTACTATAGCTTTAACTTCATACAGCACGGTTCTTAAGACAGAGTCACTGAGTCTGTTGTGGGCAGACAGTGTTGAACTGAGAACACTTTGGACTGTCTTTATCTGGCACTCCCGTACTCTGCCTGCATGACTTGAATGGGGCGCATTCAATACAAAATCACACTTTCAGACAAAAATGTGCTCAGTCTGTCAGTATTTAGCTCTTGTAGAGCTGCCTTGAACTCATTCTTAGCACCAATAAAATTGGTACCTTTGTCGCATTGGATTTGATAGACAGAACCTCTGATGGAAATGATTAATCTGAAGCTGTTAATTAATGAGTCCGTAGACATGTCCTCTAACATTTCCAAGTGAATAGCCCTTGAGCAAAAGCAAGTAAAGAGCAGTCCATTTCGTTTGTGTTGTTTCCTTCCTTCTGTCGTGACGAAGGGACCAAAGCAGTCCATTCCACAATAAGTGAATGGAGGTGAAGGCTCCATTTGTTCAGGTAAGTCACTCATTCTTTGGCCTTCTGGTGATCTCCTAGGTCTGCGACAGGTGACACATTGGCGTATACATGCAGACACCGATCTGCTCATACTTTGTATCCAATAACCACTGGATCCGATTGCGTTTGCCCTGGAGGACCATGATAAAAATTTGACAAGATGGTCTGCAATGCTGAATGGATTTGATGTTTGTAATGCAGAAGTTTGTAATGTTTGAGCCTTTCTGATCTCTGGATCTCCAATTGTCAGTTCTGGTATCACATTTCCAAACAAGAGTACTGCGGTTTCCCAGAGGAATGCAGGACCAGAGAACCAGTCAGACTCAAGCAACTCAGTCACTGTTTTTCCCCGAGATGCTCCATCTGCTGGACTTTTGTTTGTAGGCACATAATGCCGTTGCTGGGGAGTTGTGCTATTGCGAATTGTCTGTACTCTGTTTGCAATGAAAGTGTGAAAACGCCTGGAATCATTGTTGATGTAACTCAACACTACTTTGGAATCAGTCCAGAAGTACTCCTTTATGTCAGCGCAGCTTAGCTCCTCTCTGAGGACCATGTCACTGATAGAAACTGTAACTACTGCTGCAGTCAATTCAAGCCGAGGTATGGTTGTTAATATTGTGGGCGAGACACAGGCTTTTCCCATCACTAGAGAACAGTAAATTTCACTTTTTGATTTTTGACTCTCAGGTAAGAGCACTGTCCGTATCCACTGGTGCTAGCATCAGAAAAGTGGGGCAATTTCAAAAAAGCGGTCCTTTTCTGTGACTTCTCCAAAATTGATGGGAACATAACATTTGGTTATGTTTAACCTTTCCATGTTTGAAAAGTCATGTTGCCAGCTCTCCCACTGTGGTTCCAGCATTTTGGGCAGGGGGTCATCCCAGCCAATACCTTAATGGCATTTCCTGCAAGCTCTTCTTCCTAGTGAGGATGTATGGCGCAAGGAAGCCAAGAGGCTCAAATACGGAGGCGACAGTTGCTAGTATGCCTCTACGTGTTCCTGGCTGGTTTGCTAAGGTGTTGCTGAATCTGAAACTATCACCTTCCACACTCCAGTCGATTCTAAGAGCTCGCTCTTGCTGTGTGTCCGAAAAAGTCAATTTCTTTGTCTTTGTGTCTGATGCTCACTCTGATGAGGGTATACTTTGTAGAAAGGCTTCACTGTTCGAGATAAATTTGTGGAGATGGAGACCCCCTTTAGCACATATTTCTCTTGCCTCTTGTGCCAATCGAATTGCCCTTTCCACTGTGTCTGCAATTGTGACTCCGTCGTCCACATAAAAGTCTCTCGCTACAAAATGGGATCCTTCTGAATGCAGGAGTTTGTTTTCATTGGCCAAATATTTTAACCCATTATTTGCACATCCTGGTGATGACACAGTGCCAAAAATATGTACTTTCATTCTATAATCTTAAGTTTGATTGTTCACGTCTCCATTCTTCCACCACAGAAACTTCAAGTAGTTGCGATCGTGTTCTGGTACATGAAACTGATGGAACATTTTCTATATTTCAAATGAGGGCTATTGGATGCTGTCTGAAATGCAAGAGTACACCTGTGAGGTTATTTATCAATTTAGGACCTGGGAGAAGGTGTTCGTTAAGGCTTGTGCCACCACACCTTGCTGAGCACTCAAAGACAACACACAGTTTATTGGGTTTCTTAGGGTGGTATATTCCATAATGTGGAACGAGAAAGCGCTGGGGAGGACATTGGCCACATTAGTGGTCCAGGAGTGCCGCCTCTGGCTAAACCTGCCAAATATGCACGATGTTGACAAAGTACGCTTTCTTAACTCGCCCATATCGCAGGCTGGCCTGTTCGGCGACACCGTCGGTGAGTTCACGCAGGAATTCACGGCGGTCAAGGAGCAGTCAGACGCGATGGGTAATGTCACCCATTGGCAGGAACATAAGACCCGCCGAACCATCCACATCCACTGCTCCTCGCCGAAGGCGCCCGCTTGCGAGAGCTGCTCTGCCTCCCCCGCCAGTGTCTCCAGCCAAGCGGCAGCATCGAGCACCTCGAAGACAGGTAGCCCCGATAAATGGACCGCGAAGCGACCCTGAGATGGGCCATCTGGAGAAGAGGGAACTTGCTCTTTCCCCGGTGGAGGGACAGGCCCCACAACCAACAGCGTTTTTCAATGCCACCAAAATTTCAATGAAAGAGCACTTTTCCCCTTCCCCAGATGTGTCAGTCCAAACACTGCCAGTTTGGGACACTATGCCTTCCAGCTCGCGGGATCGGGGCACTTCGTCAATGGCTCACAAGGTGTGGGAGGACAGTCTTCTTCTCTCACACTTCCAGCCCCTCCTCCGAGTCTCTTGCCTCCTGCTCTTCCGCGGGACCCCAGCGCTACCCGGATCAGCACTCCCACTCCACGCTGCCCCACCGCTGGTGCATCAGCGATTGTACCGATGAAGCCATTAGCGAGGGCTCTGCCTGCCTGCCAGCCCATCGCAGTGGCTCATTTGCACGATCAGACTCGGCTATGCAATTCAATTCATGCAACGGCCCCCCAAGTTCACGAGTGTGTATTTCACCAGGGTCAGCCCTGTGTCCACTCATGTCTTGGAGAGGAGATTGCTGTCTTCCTAGCAAAGGATGCAATCGAGCCAGTCCCTCCAGCCGAGATGAAGAGCAGGTTTTACAGCGCGTACTTCATCTTACCCAAAAAGAGTGATGGGCTACGGCCAATTCTAGATCTGTGCATTTTTTGTCTTCACAAGCTGCCGTTCAGAATGCTTACGCAGAAGCGTATCCTCCGGTGCGTTCGTCCTTTGGTTTGCAGTAATAGACCTGAAGAACGCATACTTTCATGTCTCCATACTTCCACGCCAAAGTCAGTTTCTGCGGTTTACTTTCGAAGGCCGAGCCTGGCAGAACAAAGTCCTCCCCTTCCGGCTTCGGTTTTCACCAAGCTCGCGGAGAGTGCCCTAGCGCCCCTTTGGCTAACAGGCATCCGCATACTCAATTATCTCGACGACTGGCTGATTTTAGCCCACTCACGGGAATTGATTATGCACAAGAACAGGGTGCTCCGGCACCTTGACCTATTGAGGTTTCTGGTCAACCGAGAAAAGAGCAAACTCGTCCCCACGCAGAGCATCTCTTTTTCTCAGGTTGGAGAGCATCTGACTCAGGGGAGGAGTTCCCAGCGTACTGTCGTATTTAAATTCCTAGAATTATCTAGATGCATTTTACGACTCCCAAAAAATATATCCAAATCTGTAAGACTTCTTTATAAGTAAGATAAGTGAGGGCCAGGGTACACATTGGAAGAACGCGCCTCTGGTGATGCAGGTGCACTCACACTCTCGGCTTGACATAAACTCTCATCAGGGGCAAGGTAAGGTTCAATCATTGTAGCATTTTCCATAGATTTCCCCATAGTGGAAGTTTCCACAGAGCATTGAAGTTCCCCTCCCGAAGGGGAACGCTCTGGTTACTAAGGTAATCCTCATTTCCCAAGGGGGTAAACGGAAATGCTATGTTCCTTCGCCACAATGATTGCCCCTTAGCTGTTCGGCGTGAAAGGTTCTTCAGCTAGAAAAGGATGCCTCAGCTTGGCACTTGTAGTGCTTATATTACAAGATTGATTGTAAGTAGCGCCAGCTGTGCATGCTGACGCTGCCAACTCATCTGCATTTCATTGGCCCGTTTATATACTCTTTCAGATGATTGGATTCTGACTAAATCCCCATAGTGGAAGTTTCCAGAAAGCATTTCCACCACCCCCCTCGGGGAACTAGGGTTACCTTAGTAACCAGAGCATTTCCTTGTGATGGGTTGCGGCTGGAAGGGCATCCACTGTGTAAAACATATGCTGGAAAAGTTAGTGGTTCATTCCGCTGTGGCGACCCCAGATTAATAAAGGGACAAAGTTGAAAAGAAAATGAATGAATGAATGAATGCTAATCATATTTAAAGTAATTCACAAACTTTCACCTAAAAAAAATCTGTAAACCACAGAATACAGAAAACTGTCAGATAATCTTATAATTTTCTTAAAAAGCTGTGTATTTATATGTCTGTTAACTTATTGTACCTTCCATGTTCTGTCTGCAGGGCCTTAATCAGACAACAGAAAATAATTCACAGCCTAGAAAAAAATGCCGTCACATGATCAAGGCTGCCAAAATGCTTGCCAAACTGCCTGGGTGCTAAATGACTAGTTAATAGCACTGTGACTGAACCAGCAGGAAGGTGTGTGAAAGCACCCATGAATTATACAGTAAGTCACACCTGTAAACCAGCATGAGTGTTTGCAAACACACAGATGCATGCACAAACACATTGGCCATCTGGCAAAGGTCTGTTGCACTTACAATACTTATCATGGCACCAGGACCTGAAGCAGAGTGACAGCACATGCTAAAAAATCTGTAGTAATAAAATGATCTGACATATTAGGCATGACACTGACAATCAGTTAATAATTGCCTTTAACACAATATGCTACTAAATATGATTAGGTAAACTTTTTTCTACCAGAAATTACATCAGCCAGAGCCAGTACAATACAATAGCCAGTGTATTGTAAATATATGTACATAGGTGTCACGGTGGCACAGTGGCTTGCACGATTGCCTCACAGCAGGAAGGTTGCTGGTTCGAGTCCTAGCTGGGTCAGTTGGCAATTGTGTGTAGAGTTTGCATGTTCTCACAGTATTTGTATGGGTTTTCTCTGGGTTTCCCCCACAGTCCAAAGACATGTAATATAGTTTAATTTGGTAAGCTAAATTGGCCGTGTGTGAATGCAAGAGTGAATAAGTGTTTCTCAGGGTTGGGTTGCAGGTGGAAGGGCACCCGCTGTGTAAAACAATTGCTGGATAAGTTGGCGGTTCATTATGCTATGGTGATCCCTGATTAAAAAAGGGACTAAGCTAAAAAGAAAATGAATGTATGAATAATTATATATAATAAAAATTTATAAACATTTTTGAAAAATGTAAATCCCTATGACACCAAAAGTGAAGTGTGAAGTGAATAATCCATTTCCGCCTGTACAGTTAAGGCAAGAAACCTTTTTGGATTACAATGAATGGTAAATAATGTTCAACTCTGTTTAGTAACAAATATTCTGAGGTTGCATCTAACATTTTTTTTTTATTTTAGGGATTTTTTCTGTAAGTAAAATGTGTAGCCTACTACTCACATTTAAGCTAGAACTACAGTTAATATCATGTTTAGATTTAAAAGACGTTTTTAGTCAACAAATGGGAAAACTGAAAATAAAAGGTTATTTCAGATATTATATATATATATATATATATATATATATATATATATATATATATATATATATATATATATATATATATATATGTGTGTGTGTGTGTGTGTGTGTGTGTGTGTGTGTGTGTGTGTGTGTTAATTTACTAGCTACTTTGAACAAGCAATCTGATTACGTAAATTGTATGGTATAGCCATTCACATTAAGCCATCAAATGAATTTATCATTAAAGTAATATCTAATACACCCAACCCATTCTCATTATCATTACATACCCCTATATACATTTCTGGAGAGCACCAAATACGTCCCTAGAGCTTTGTTTTTTTGCAGTTTTTGTTTTTGCAAATCCACCAGAGGCCACTGTCCACTGACTGACTGACAGATAGATCCCCCTCCCTCCTCCTTCCCTAAACCCAATCAATAGTGTTTTCAAAAGCACTGATTGACCAGCGCCCACCCACTTCCCTAAACCCAACCGACAATGTTTTAAAAAGCAATTCAGAAAAAAAACAAAAGCCCTCACAGCAACCTGATTTTACCACGTTTTCAGATTTTACCACATTCTCACCTTGTTATTTACTTGTTTATTTTATTTTTTGGCTTTTGTTTTTGTCTTACCTGCTTTCTGGAATCATTCTTCACCGGACTCAAAATCCATCATCGTGGTCAACTCAAATCCGACATACACATCGAGCCACTGGACAATCTGGTATCAGTGGAAAAGCCGTCCACACAGAGAAAACCGGTCAGCTGGTAAGTGTGAAAAGGAACAGTATCATACTGCCCTGTAGTGTTAGTTTTAAAGACTAAATTCAGCCATACATTCCTCTGGCTACATAATTCCCGATCTACAGAAATGTATATTGGGCTACGTTTTCAGAATGAGCCTATGTTGCAAACATCAATAAGCCAAAATGACAAACTGCCTTGTCAGGTGTCTGAGTGAGAGAATACTCAAATACAGAATGTGCAATGACAGAATTTTTTAACCCAGTTGACAGGGTACAACATACTGTACACAAATGCATGAAACACAGTTCAACAACACAGGATACGCTGACCAGCATGCTGAAAAGCACTGCTGAATCCAGCCCTGAGTGACAACAAACTGGAGATTTTTGCAGAGGAAATGGCAGAACCAGAATTAGGTTTGAGGCGAAGAGCAAGCAGGCAAGGGCACAATGAAGCAGCAGTCTGGTAACTGATGAACAGACACTGGACCAGTCAGCTGCCAGGCAGAGGGAGCAGGCAAGGAATTGCTGAAACATGAAAACACCACAACATAACAGAAAAGACAAGGCTCGACAAGAATAATAAAAAAAAAAACTGTGGAGCTAGAAACAAAGCAGAAGATTAATAAAAATCACATATAAAATAAAAGGTAACACTTTACTTGAAGGAGGTGTTAAGAAGACATTTACAGTCATGACATGACACGTATGCTTATGACATCTGTAATTAATTGTCGTTTGCTCTGTTATGTCATTTTAAATGCAAATATAACATTGTATGAGATGACCCTATATGCATTTCCCAAATATGTCCCAGGAGGTATGTTTTCTGCAGTTTTTGTTTTTGCAAATACACCAGAGGCTGCTGTGTGCACTTTCTGAGATCTCAATTTTCTCTCACGAGGTCCATTCGTGCCTGCTCTTCTTGCGTAAATCTACCAGACTCCGTTATTGACTTAGTAACTGATTGACTGACCAACTGACCAGTCCCCCACTTTAAAAAGCACTGATTGACCAGCGTCCTCCCACCTCCCTAAACCCAACCAACAGTGTTTTGAAAGCAATCCAGAAAAAGAAAATCCCCTTGATTTTTACCACATTTTAAGATTTTACCATATTCTTACCATTATTTTCTTTTTTTATTTTATAGCTTTTGTCTTTGTCTTACCTGCTTTCTGGAACAATTCTTCGGTGGACTCCGATTGTCACGGTCAATTCCTCTCTGCGTCTCAAGTCCACTGACTTACGTTGCGAGCCACTGAACTAAATGGTAACAGCGGGAAAGCTGTCTATACGGAGGTAAACAGTCACTACAGTAGTTTTGCCTACATATTTCATGATCTTTAGAGCTCGAATGTGGTAAAATCTAAAAGCATGGTAAACATCAGGATCAGCAGGAGCTTTTCTTTTTTTGGATTGCGGTTGAAAACTCTATTGGGTTTAGGGAGGTGGGTGGTCGGGTCAATCGGTGCTTTTGAAAACACTGTCGGTTGAGTTTAGGGAAGGAGGAGCGTGGGTCAGTTAATCGGTCAGTCAGTTGACAGTGGCCTTTGGTGGACTTACGAGAGAAGAGCAGGCGTAAATTGCACCTGAAAGAGAAATTTGTGATCTCAAAAAGCATACACAGCTGCAGTGGCTGTCTTACAGTCAACAGACAGTCAACTCATTGTGAAAATGTACCCCCGTATACGTTTCTGGATAATGCGAAATATGTAGCCAGAGCTACATTTGGCAGCGTTTCATCTTTAAAACAAATGCTACGGGGCAGTATGACACCACTGATGGCTTCTGTTTCTTTTCACGCTACCAGTTGACCGTGGACAGCTTTTTCACTGTTACCAGTTAGCCCTGTAGTTTGCTACTTGCACACACTATACTTTGGGTTTAGGGAAGGGGGTGATCGAGTCAATTGGTGCTTTTAAAAACAAAATCAGTTTATGGTTTAGGGAAGGGGTTGGGTGGGGGGATCGATAGGTCAGTCAGTCAGTAAGTCAGTCGACATGGGCCTCTGGTGGATTTACGAGAGTACAGCATGCATGATTGACATTCGCGAGATAAATTCGACATCTGAAAAAGCAAACACATTGGTCTCTGGTGGATTTGCGAAAACAAAAACTGCAAAAAAGTACCCCCTAAGACTTTTTCCGCTGTCAAGTAATGTTTACAGGGTTACATATCAATAATGAGCCTGGGTTGCTTACAGGGGTCTCCTAGTCCTCCACCTGAAGGATGTTTCTCCTAATTATGACAGAGGCAGAAAGTATTCGATTCATATACTGTGAAGCAGTAACATGAAACAGTTGAAACAATGCTTTTCCTTTGAACTTGTGTGGAAAGAAAATAGTTGTGATGGGTTTACATGTTGGCGTGACACTATTTGTACTTTTTCTCATTTTTATACAGCCACATTTGGACATTTGTAAGTAAGCCAAGTCAACAATAGTTTTGGCAGTGGCAGGACACTTCTCAGACCGACCAACTCTTTCCACAACAAGTTTCCTTCAACTTGACTCAGTAACGGGTTCACAGTTTGGGATTAGTAGGGTAAAATAGATTTGACTCTGAGGTTTTCTTTTTTTTATGTGTTGCTGTATGTTTGCACTAATGTAATGAAGTGATTAGCTCCTAGGGATAATGAATTTCAGCAGATGGTGTTTTAAAAAATATGCAGGAGTCTTTGGAGAGGTGCTCTGAGACAAACAGTGCTGTCTCTGTTACACTGGCAACGAAAATCCCCATCCAAAGAAGACTTAAAACTTACAACAAAATATATTTCCTCAGCTGACTCTCAATATAAAGCAGTTGCGCAGTAACTGTGTGTTTGCTGGTTAGGCAAGAGTTTGTGACAGTTTGTTAACAAAGAATCCGCCAAGAACTTGCAAACGTAAACAAGATGGGTTGGGGATGGATAACTGCTCATTTGCTTTGAGTACATATAGTTGACTAATATCATGAAGATGCATGATGCATAATAAAAAGGGGAATAGTTTCTAAATATAAAGGGTATTTATATAATTTTTAATGTAAAGGGTGTAATTGTTCAATTGTTTGAGTGTCATTTGTAAGGATTCCAATAATCTATCAAACTTTAAGACATTCAAACAACTCAGGCTCATTCTGATTACGTACCCCTGTATATATTTCTGGACAGAGCAAAATCCGTCCCAGGAGCTACTTTTTTTGCAGTTTGTTTCCACCAATCCACCAGAGGGCACTGTGTACTCTTTTTGAGATCTCAAATTTCTCCCAAGAGTGTAAATCGCACCTGCTGTTTTCACGCAAACCCACCAGAGGCCGCTGTCGACTGACTGACTAACTGACTGACCAACCGACCAATCACCCCACCCTTCCCCTTCCCTAAACCCAACCAATAGCATTTAAAAAAGCACCTGTCTTGCCTGCTTTCTGGAACCATTCTTCAATGCACTCAAACCCCCTTGTTGCGGTCAACTCTGCTCTGCGTCTCAAGTTCGCCAACTTATGTGTCAAGCTACCGGACAAACTGGTAACAGCGCAAAAGCCATCCATACGGAGGTAAGTGGTCAGCTGCTATCAAGAAAAGGAACGGCATCATACCGCCCCATAGCATTCATTTTAAAAATTAAATGCAGCCATATGTATCTCTGGCTACATAATTCGCAATCTCCAGAAACATGTATAGGGCTTTGTTTTCAGAATGAACCTATGTTGCATTTATAGTGTAATTGTATTAAGTCTTATTCATTCATTAATTTTCTTTGCATATGTTTTATGCATCGGATGCCCTTCCAGCCGCAATAATTAGGGCATTAGGGATGATTATTCTAATTAGTAATTAATTAAAAATATAATTATGAAGTGTTATTAGACATTAGAGGAGATTACAATTTTTATTTTTTAGTACAAAAATTGAAAATTGATTTTATATATCCCTAAAAAATCACTTTAGGACAAGAGTTGTTGTGTAGCATCCAAGAACTTTGGGCTATTTTTAATGCTAGTGGTGTTAGGGAAGTAGACGGACAAACAGGGTGAGTAGATAATGAAGAAGGTTTATTTTAACAGCGGAGCAACAGAAGGATAACAAGAGGAATGTGAATGGAGTTCGGGAAGATATAACTGTCCTTCTCCTTAACAGGATAGATAATGGGTGAAGAGGGAGACCGAATGCACACACCAGATGACTTGCGGGGAGACTGACGGAAGACACACACACACACACCTGTGACAGATGCTGGGAACACTGGACAGGCTGGAAACAAACAGAGATCAGGTAAGTACAAGTGGCAAGATAAAGATAGTGAATACTTGGAGTATCCGCTATTAGTCCGCTTTGTATAAACGAGCCCGGACAATGAGTGATGTGAGGTGTGTGCTTATATGGTGCCAAGGTGATAGGGTGCAGCTGTGCATGATTAATACTCAGGTGATGATGGGAGCTGTGTGGAATTGGTGGAAGAGCCTAGCCAATCCGTGACATTACCCCCCTCCCCAGGGCCCGCTCCTGAGGGCCTAAACCTCAGATACCGTGGTGGTCTACCTCGTCCATGAGGTGCCGGGAACTCGGGGTGATTGGAGTGGAACTCTTCCATAAGTGCGGGATCTAAGATGTCGGATCTGGGGACCCACGATCTCTCCTCTGGTCCATATCCCTCCCAGTCCACGAGGTATTCTAACTGACCACCACGACGCCGGGACCGTAGAATGTCCTTGACGGTATAAATGGAACCCTCTTCCAGCATCAGTGGGGTAGGGGGTTCCTCTTCGTGGCCAGGCTCTGTGGAGGGAATCAGAGGTTCGTGATATGGTTTAAGGAGTGACATGTGAAATGTGGGGTGGATTCTGTACTGCGGTGGTAGTTGTAATTTGTAGGTGACTGGGTTAACCTGTTCCAGGATGGTGAAGGGACCAACAAATCTGGGACTAAGTTTTTTGGAGGGCAGTTGCAAGCGGATGTCTCTGGTGGAGAGCCAAACCTTCTGCCCAGGATTGTAGATGGGCCCTGCAATCCTCCTCCTGTCTGACACTTCCTTGGCTCTGCGAACTGCCCTCTGAAGATGGGGATGTGACTCGTCCCAGACCCTCTCGCTTTCCCGGAACCAGTGATCCACTGCAGGTACATCAGATGGTTCGCCATTCCAGGGAAAAAGTGGTGGTTGGAATCCCAGAATACATTGGAATGGCGTGAGTCCAGTGGTGGGTTGCCGCAGTGAATTCTGGGCGTATTCTACCCAGCCCAAAACTGGTTCCAGGAATTTTGGTGACCGTGACAGAAGGTCCTGAGGAACCGTCCCACTTCCTGGATCTTCCTCTCCGTCTGGCCGTTGGTTTGAGGATGATATCCAGACGAGAGGCTGACGGTCACACCCAGGAGTCTGAAGAAGGCTTTCCATAGTCTGGAGATGAATTGGGGACCTCGATCTGAGACTATATCTCCTGGTTGACCAAAACATCAAAATACATGATTAAAGAGATTTTCGTCTGTCTCTAGAGCTGTGGGAAGCCCTTTTAAGGCAATCAGACGACAGAATTTTGAGAATCAATCTACTATGACCAGAATGCAGGTGTTACCATCAGATGAGGGAAGGTCCGTCATGAAATCTACTCCTAGGTGTGACCAGGGATGGTTCGGAATGGGCAAGGGATGGAGTTGGTAGATGTTGAGGACTCTTAGCCATGGCACATTCTATACAGCCTTGCACATACCTCCTCACATCCCTTGCTATGTCCAGCCACCAAAAGCATTGGGATAGCAGCAAGAGGGTATTGTTGGCCCCGGGATGCCCACTGCCCAGAGATGTATGAATAGAATGAATGAGATCTACCCGTTGATTTCCAGGGACAAACTGCCGATTAGGGGGGCAGCCCGGCGGAGGCATGGATTCAGGAGTAGCGACGACTGGAGGAGCAGACCATTTAATGGGGCAGATAGCAATGTTTTCTGGCAGAATCTTGGCCGGGGTTATAATGGTCTCTTGATGATCGTGAATCCTGGAGAGTGTATCTACTCGGATATTTTTAGATCCGGGTCGATAGGATATGGAGAAATGGAATCTTGAGAAGAACAATGACCAGCGGGCTGGCGAGGACAGAGTAGTTTAGCATCTTTGAGGTATTGTAAATTCTTATGATCGGTGATTACCTGGAAGGGATGTTTGGCACCCTCCAGCCAATGCCGTCACTCCTCCAGGGCAAGCTTGATGGCGAGAAGTTCTCGATTCCTGATGTCATAATTCCTCTCCGCCGGACTAAGCTTCCGGGAGAAATAGGTGTATGGATGGAGTAACTTGGGAGTACCATGGAATTGAGATAGGATGGCTCCTACTCCAGTGGTGGAGGCATCTACTTCCACTATGAATGGTAGGTCTGGATCAGAGTGAGTCAGGAGTGGAGCCTGAGTAAAGGCCTCTTTGAGGTTTAGAAAAGCTGCGGCGGCCTCGGGAGGCCAGGATAAGTTCTTGGGTTCATTTTTAAGAAGGTTGGTGAGCGAAGTGGTGATGATACTGTAGTTATGGATAAAACGTCAATAGAAATTGGCGAATCCTAGGAATCTTTGAAGTTCCTTGATGGTTGTGGGTTCTGGCCAGGAGACAACAGACGTGACCATCCCCTTGTCCATACGAACCCCTTTCTGATCAATACTGTATCCCAAAAACTGAACAGAGGGTAGATGGAATGAGCATTTTTCAGCTTTGAGATACAGATGGTGTTTCCTGAAGGTTCGTAGGACCTCCGCAACGTGTTGGCGATGTTCGGCCTCACTCCGGGAATAAATCAAGATATCATCTATATAGACAATGACGAAGTGATGGAGGAACTCCTGGAGGACTTCATGAATGAAGTTCTGGAATACGAAGGGGGCATTGACCAGACCATAGGGCATGACTCGATATTCGTAGTGGCCTGTAGGGGTCACAAACGCGGTTTTCCACTCGTCCCGTATTCTCACTAGATTATATGCGCTGCGGAGGTCCAACTTGGTGAAGATCTTGGCACATCGAAGTTGTTCTAGGGCCGCAGGGACGAGAGGAAGGGGATAGCGGAACTTGACGTTACCTTGATTGAGTATTCGGTAATCTATGCATGGCCGCAGCCCTCCATCCTTCTTTGCCACGAAGAAGAAACTGGATGCTGCGGGGTGAAGTGGAAGGACGGATGTCTCAGAGCCTCCTGAATGTACTCCTCCATGGCCTTAGTCTCCGGAAGCGACAACGGGTAGATCCTACCTCTGGGCATTGGCGCATCTGGAATCAGGTCTATGGCACAGTCATATGGCCGATGTGGAGGTAGCTGGGAAGCTCTCTTGGGGCAAAACACATCATTGTAGGGAGTGTAGATTTCAGGAATCTGGACGGATCTTTTCTCGACAGGGCTTTCCACTGACGTGACGTAGATAGATAGGGGCTGTACTGGAAGATCGGGAAAACAGCCTGGTGTACATTCTGCACCCCATTTTTTAATCTCTCCTCTACCCCAAGAGAGGATGGGATCATGCTTCACCAGCCACGGGCTTCCTAAGATGATATCCATGGTGGCACCCTCCAGAACCAGGAATTGGATCTCCTCTTTATGTAACAGCCCGATGTGTAGATTGACGGACTCACGTTTACGATGGATACGTGTCTGTGATTTGATCTGGTTGGTTATGAGTTGAATCTGGTAAATGTGCATCGAGGCTTCGGTGTGGAGCTGGAGTTGGCGACAGAGGGCATGCGAGATGTAGTCTCCAGCTGACCCGGAGTCGATAAGGGCGGTGGCTTAAACAGAAAGAGTGAGTAGTTAACTGGACATTGGTAGTGAGAGGATGCATCTTCTCAATGTTCGAACTGAACACACTCACCGAGGAGCGTAAGGGACGGAGAGGACAGTCCATCCTGACATGTCCTCCAGCACCACAGTACATACACAACCCCGAGTCAGCCTCCTCTGTCGCTCAGCGGCCGTGAGTCTACCAGATTCAATGACCATGGGTTCTGGTTCTGGAGAGATTACTGGCTCAAGCGGACGGAGGAGTGCTTGAGGTCCTGGATCTGGTTCATAATGGTAGACCTTCATACGATCAGAACGTCGAAGAGAGAGTTGGATAAATTTTTCCAAACCCATAGTATCATCATTTGCTGCTAGCTGGAGACGAAATTTGGGTTCTAATCTGAGCCGGTAAGTGGTGAGGAGAGATCGCTCATTCCATCCGCTGGCAGCAGCCAGAATACAGAACCGTAGGGCATATTCCTTTGTGGACCTGGTTCCTTGTTTGAGATGGTATAGTTGTTCTCCAGCTGCTACTTCTCCATCAGAACGACCAAAAACCTCCTTGAAATGGTCAGTGAAATCTTGAATGGAAATCGTTACCGACCCAGCTTGTTGCCAAATGGTCTCAGCCCACAGGAGAGCAGATCCAGAGAGATGGGATATAATGAAGGCTATTTTAGATCTATCTGTGGGGTATAAAGCAGGTTGCATGGTGAAAACAAGAGAACATTGTTACAGAAATCCATTGCACTCCTCCGCCCCGCCAGAGTAGGGCGCTGGTCGAGCCATGGGACTGGATCAATCGGTGGACGGCGAAGAAGTGCTCGGTGCTGGTGGTGCATTGGGAAGTGGTGCAGATGATAACAAAACTCTCTTCAACGAGTCCACCAGCTCTTGAATGGGATGGGGAGTGCTCATGCTGTTAACTGTATTGGGTCCGGGCTTCTGTTAGGGAAGTAGACGGACAAACAGGGTGAGTAGATAATGAAGAAAGTTTATTTTAACAGCGGAGCAACAGAAGGATAACAAGAGGAATGTGAATGGAGTCCGGAAAGATATAACTGTCCTTCTCCTTAACAGGATGGATGATAGGTAAAGACCGAATGCACACACCAGATGACTTGCGGGGAGACTGACGGAAGACAAACACACACCTGTGAAAGGATGCTGGGAACACTGGACAGACTGGAAACAAACAGAGATCAGGTAAGTACAAGTGGCAAGATAAAGATAGTGAATACTTGGAGAGTATCCGCTATTAGTCCGCTTCGTATAAACGAGCCCGGACAATGAGTGATGTGAGGTGTGTGCTTATATGGTGCCAAGGTGATAGGGTGCAGCTGTGCATGATTAATACTCAGGTGATGATGGGAGCTGTGTGGAATTGGTGGAAGAGCCTGGCCAATCTGTGACAAGTGGTATCATCAAAAAAGATTTTATGTCATGGTTGTAGAACACTGAACATCCCTAAACCATGCATGTTGTGTCACTGCTTGCAAAACATTTAGGTTAAAAGCCCTTGGCAAAATAAATAAATAAACAAATAAACAAACAATTAAACAAACAAACAAATAAATAAATAAATAAAAGTTGAAATATTTAAGAATGTGATTTTCTCACAAAATAAAACTGTATATAAAGAAACATTGACTCAACTTAACTTAAAATTGTAAGACCACTTTCTGTTCAGACTTTTTTTATTTGACTCAACTTTTAATCCAAGAGTCAACAATTTAAATTGAGTTAACTCATAAAATCTGTACAGCAAGTTGTCTTACAGGGGTGAGTGTCACAAACGCCAGTGATCTAGCCCTTGCAGATTGTTGGAAAACATTCACTATCAGCCGAACTACAATCACCACTGAACTTCACTACATTTCCCATCAGGCACCTCACATACACACCAGTTCTGAATTACCACTGATTACTTGCACACAGCTGTATCTCATAAAGGCTGAGAAGTTGGACTATATATACACACCTCACATTCTTAGATACATTGCTGAGTCTTGTTTGATGAAACATTTCTAAGTGTTCCCTTGTCTAGTCTTGTTGTGCTTTTCACCCTTGCCTTGTCTATTGTTGATGCTGTTTTGCTGCCTGTATTGACCATTTTGCCTGGTAACACGACTACGCTTTTAGATTACCCTCATACTTCTGTTTGCTCCTGCTTTGACCATTGTCTACCTGAGTTTATAAACTGCATTTGGACCCACACCTCCGTTGTCACCCTGACCATTTGTTACAGTAAGCATGATTGTCTCACAGTAAGACAGTCACTGGTTCAAGTCCTGCTTGGACCAGGAGGACATTCTGTTTGATGTTTGCATGTTTTCTCCATGTTTGTGTGGGTTTTCTCTGGGTGCTCCAGTTTCCCCCACATGTGATATAGGTAAATTGGATAAACAAAAAAATGGCCATAGTGTGTGAACAAAGAGGTCAATAAATTACTAATTAGTTGTTTATTATTTAGTTGGTGTACATAATGAAGACAAAGATGGCTATCTCTTTTCATCAATTTATTCAAAACAGTGGATTGTTTAACAGGAGAAACAGGTAAGTGATGTTCTTGGATGGAGAGCAGACTAGTATGTTGTTCACAATGTAAACAAGAATCTTCATTCAACCATCAGTATATAAAGTCACTTCCCTTAATCAAAGCATGTGCATCCACAGGTAAGGAAAAACGTAAGGAGAAAGGGGAACATCCACGGAAGAAGGCGAGCAAGGGAAAAGGTGAGGTGAACCATCTGACTTCGATTCCAGCCGTTGTACAACTGGAAATGGAGAGTCTTTATAGGGGACTGGTGATTGCTGGTGCAGGTGTGTCTTGTTAGTATTCCGGTGATTGTGCATGGGTGTGGTGAGAGGTGGCTGGTGAAGGAGAGCGGTGATTGAAGCTGAGGGAATGAGATGGTGAGGGAGAATGGTGATTGGAGCAGCAGGAACGAGCCGGGGATGTGACAGTTGGGCTTAGGAATTGGTTAAGATTAGGGATGTAAAATAAGCTCATACTTTAGAAGTGCTAATAAACAGTTAAAACCTTCATAATATTAAGCAAATTGTGTGAATTGTTACTTAAACTTTTTTTAAATATTTGTGCCCTGCCATTTAAACATACTGCAAATTTTTTATTTAAAATTTACACTCCTCAGAGTTTATATGGGAGCTACTGTAAAAGTGTTGAATTAACACTTTTGAATGAGTTAACATTATCAACACTCAGAGAGTGTTAATTAACAAACTATAGTGTATTTTTAGTGTAAAATATTAACACCACAAAGGATTATCTGAACAATAATCAGTGTTATGTGTTAACACTCTTAGGTCATTTTCTAACACTGCACCAGTGTTCATCAGTGTTCTTTTGAAAGAGTTAACCTTATCATCACTCAGAGAGTGTTAATTAGCAAACTCTTATAGTGTAAAATTTTACCACCACAAAAGATCATCTGAACACCTGTCAGTGTTATGTGTTAACACTCTTCGGTCAAACTTTCAACACTGCACAGGTGTTTATTTGAAATATTTTGCCTTTTGTATTTATATTAACCCCTGCCATTAATTCTATAATTACAATATATTATTTGGGCAGCATGGTGGCACAGTGGGTAGCACAATCGCCTCACAGCAAGAAGGTCGCTGGTTTGAGCCCCGGTCTGGGGTCAGTTGGCATTCTGTGTGGAGTTTGCATGTTCTCCCCGTGTTTGCGTGGGTTTCTTCTGGGTGCTTCAGTTTCCCCCACAGTCCAAAGATATGTGGTACAGGTGAATTGAATAAGCTAAATTGGCCGTAGTGTATGATTGTAGAAGGGCATCCACTGTGTAAAACATGTGCTGCATACGTTGGTGGTTCATTCAGCTGTGGTGACCCCTAATTAATAAAAGGACTAAGCCGTAAAGAAAATGAATGAACAATATGCCATTTCAATTCACCACTCATGCAATAATTATGTGCTGCAATAAATACATTTTATTTTTTTCTTTAACAGGGTTTTACATAGCACTAAACACACTGTACCATGTGCATAAAACCTCTTAAAACTAAACCTAAAACATTGTCTTGCAATATACACAATGCAGCAGTCTGGTACAACATAAAACAACGAGTCTGCACCATTATTCATTTGAATATCAAAGGGCTTAAAGCATCTAAAATCAAGAGGCATAACAACTGAAACATTATGCCTGTTTTCAGTTACTTCAAATGCATGTGAATGTTCCACAAATGCAGTCTCCATTCACAAAAATAAACTTAATTCCTCAGAAATATACAAACAGTTTTGTTGAACACTGGCAATTCTTCAACAACGTCTGTGCAAAAGAAAAAGACCTGTGTTAAACTCAATGTCTTCATGCTTAATCAACCCAGCTAGCAAAATTCATGTGGCTCAAATCCGGCCAGAGATGTATAAAGTACTAGAGACCCAGACTTAAGTAAAAGTACAAGTACTCTATCAAAAAGTGACTTGAGTAGAAGTAAAAGTGCTCTTTAAGCACCATACTTAAGTGGAAGTACTAAAGTATTCAACATTTTTTGTACTTAAGTATTGCAAGTAGTTTATTTCAAAATTTACTACTCAAGTACTGAAAGTAAAAGTACAAGTATTGTTTAATATAGTTATTAAAGAATGCAGTCAAAAGACATCATATTGTTTTGTTTATTTTAAATCTCTTTTTTGGGGGCACGTCATTAAGCAGAACGAAAAGAAACATGACTTACAATACTGTTTTCTCTCACACTTGAACTACAGATCTGACAGATTTATAACAGCTTAACACACACCTTTCAAAGTTGTGTGTCACAAAAACAGTCCATAATCCACTCAAAACGCTATTGAAACCCATTTTCAGAGCACAATTACTGGTTGTAACGCTGTTGTAAACGAACGTTCTAATTCACTTGATTTTGATTTTATTGTAAAAAAAGAAAACGTGTATATTTACTGGGTTAAATGAAAATCTGAAATATTTTATGGCTTATGGCTATGATTTAGTAAAAATGTTTCATTTTGATTATGTTTTAATTAAATTGGTCTTAAACTTCATATTTTTCATATTTTTATAGTATATTTATTCATTCTGGTACTTTTACCATAAACCAACATCTCAACCATTTGGTAGAGGCTTATATTTTAGAAATTATGGGATGTGTTGGGGGAAAATGTATTGATTGTGTTAACTAGCGACATTAGGAGTTAAGAAATGCAATAAATAAAAAAATTCTATTGGTTTTTTTCTTGGTGTGACAGTTAAATGGTTACTTGTAATAAAATTGTGTCCTTTAATACAGCAGTAATATATATGAACTGTACCCTTAATTGACCCGCTCAAAGAAAACACTCTTTCTGAATGATCAAACAAACTCATGCACAGAAGACAGCATGAGCATTTATAGCAATAACACTAATGTAAATATTCTCCCGCCTGCTTTTTAAACGCTGACAGGTGAGGTCTTACACCCCTTTGATTGGTTATTGTCTTCACCTTCTCAACAGAAAGGGCTGCTATCGGCTTTAGAAATGAAAGCGTTGTTCACTGATGGCGGGAAGAACAGCCGCGGTTACAGTCTATGTATGTATAATATGCGGTTATCACAGGTAATCTATAATAGACACAGTGGAGAAAACTTGCACCTCATACACGCCCAGGTCTGGATCCACAAGTATCGCTTTAACAGCCAAGAGGAGATGAAAAGTTACCTCACAAACAGGCCAGCGGGTCAAATGTCCAAAGTGAGAGATGCAGAGATGGAGTCTTACAACATTTCTCTGTAGTAGTGAAATAGCGGCTCATGTGCTGTGCCGCCTTCACTCGCCCTCGCGCCTCCGTCCTTCGCCATAGTATTGCGACACCGCACATAGGAGATAAATGACGTCAGTACGTAATAACCCATTATGATCTATTACTGAACCGATATCGACTATTTTGACACCTCTAGTAACGAGTAACGATGCAGCTCATAAAAAATCTATCGTAGTAAAAGTATTAAACTCATCGAAAATATGTACTTAAGTAAAAGTGGAAGTAGGAGAAAAAAACAATACTCCAGTAAAGTACAGATACTGCCTTTTAGTACTTAAGTACAGTAGTGAAGTAGTTCTACTTCGTTACTATACATCTCTGAATCCGGCCCACACCAGACACTTACATTCGGCCCACATACTGCATGAAATGATGGCACTTGAGTGGTCCGCTCCTGATTGCCAGATCTGGGCCACAATTAAGCCATAGCAATACCACATATCAGCCAAATATCAACCAAATGAACCTAACCCTATTCTGGGCCACAGTTTGCTTTTATTTTGGCCTACACCAGATGCGTACATCCAGACCACATACTGAATGGAATGATAGCACTAGGGTGGTCCGTTCCTGTTTGTTAGATCTAGGCCACAGATACACCAAAGCAATACCACATATCAGCCAGAATACCACATATCAGCCAGAGATATTTGCCATATCTCGACTTAGCCACTATAAGCTCACAGCCACATTAGCCAGAGTGTACTGTGCCGAATATTTGACAAAAGTGGTCCACATATGTTTTAAGATAACTGTGCCACATTTGTTATGTTTTCTTTGGGACACTTTAGGCTAACATCCACATTAGCCAAAGCTTACTGTGCCAAATATTCACCAAAAGTCTACATATGTTTAAGGTAACTGGGGCACATTTGCTATATTTTCTCTGGGTCACTATAAGCTAACAGCCACAATAGCCAGAGTTTACTGTGCCGAATATTTGCCAAATGTGTGCCACATATGTTTAAAAAATAACTGGGCCACATTTGCCATGTTTTCTCTTGACCCCTTTAGGCTCACAGCCACATTAGACAGAGGTTACTGTGCTGAATATTTGCCAAAAGTGGCCCACATAAGTCTTAAGATAACTGGGCCACATTTGCACCTACACATGTGAGCCACTTTGGGTTTAGACCCAAATGACCCTTTAATGACAATGCCACAGTTTTGCAAACTGTGGCCCACATTTGTCCTCCGTCATTTGGGCCAAATTGACCATTTTCCACATGGCCCACGTTAGGCTCTCATTCAGATTACATTTTGCCATTAGTGCCCAATCTTTGCCTTAAATAGCCCATATATGAATTGAAATCATTGGCCCACTTTTGCCATTGTACAGGTGGCCCACATCAGGCTTACATTCATTTTGTCTGGGCCGAAGTAAGACCATCAGTGCTGCATAACTGCCTAAAGTGGCCCACTTTTGTATGCTATTTGGGTAACTTGTGATATTTACTTCACTTAACAGATCCATCTGAAAATATTCTGCAATCAAATTACTATTGTCAACATCAGTCAGTTTCTTTGACCTAACAGGCCCAGATTCAATTCCTTTTGTAGAGAGTGACTCCCAATGGTATGCGACAGCTATCTTGTCATTGCAAGGGACTTAGTTATGTTCTTGACATATTTTTAAACTGGACTATAAAAAATTGTATTTTGCTTCATATCGCATACTCCAAACATGAACTAAAGGTCATTTGGTGTATACACTCAGGGAAGTGAATCATTAAATGGTGTTTTGGTATTCACTAAATAACTGGTGATGCTCTCGAAAAAGATGTTTTAAAAATACAATCATTCAATCTGTAATGCATGGGGAAAATGTGTATTAAAGGCAAACGTACTATTTTTTTCAGTCTATATTAAGTTTAGCTACTGAAAGAATTACAATTTTGGTTAGTGCATTTTGTGCAATTTAAAGTAATATGTAATCTGATTACATTTTACATGCAGTGATTACAAATGCAATCAAATTACAATTCAATTGTTTTCAGTAACTTGCAAATATTACTTTTTATGAGTAACTTAAGCAATACTATTCTATTGATATGGAAAATGCTGTGTGCGCGTGACAAGTCTGTGTTTTTCCTGCCTGTGCATTTTGATTCTCTTGCGTGTTCCCAGAGGACGCTCACGCTGCCTCATTAAGACGCGTCAGTGATCTTTTCATTAACTTTTCCGTTTAATTAGGCCGCGAGAACTACCTCATATGTCATTACACTAGACTAGATTAGCTTTGATCTGAGCGTCGACAGAGTGAGTAATTTCTGAATGAAACAGCAGTGCGCAAGCACAGTAATACGATGTGTCTATTAACGGTGTGCCAATAGTAGTAGGACGTACTACTTCTATTGAGCACCATGGAGAGTTCCACACAAACCCCCGGTCTTCCAGAAAACTCTTTCGATAACCTATATGCAAACGGCTCCCACACAGCCGCTCACATCCGGGCATTGTGTCATTTTGTGTTTGTTAAAAAGGTAGGTCTGTCGTAGGAATAAGATGTAGGATTTTGAAATTCACCCACATAAATGAAAAAAAAGGGATTTCCTGGCATAAAACGGCGTATTTGTCTTGATATGTCTTTAAATGGCGTGTTTCAAATAACTAGTGGGCGGAGCAGCGAGGCTCGCAGGCACAGGACAGGCTCAGGCACCTCAGTCGAGCGGAGGAGAGCGAGCTCTGGATGCGAGGATTATCCCGCTACACTGGATTTGACCTCAGCATCAGTCATCCGCGTTCCATCACTAGCAATGAGGATTTAACGTTTTGGACAAAATGTGTTAACCGGATTCTCTATCGGTGGAGTACAATCGAAATCAATCAAGGTAAAGCAGAACTACTTTGAGAGATTTGAGAGTTTCATAAACGCTGTTAGACATTATGTGTGTGTGTGCGTGCGTGCGTGCGTGTGTGACTTTCGTACATTTGCTCTGGGGTAAGCTATTTTCTTCTGGTCAAAACGTTTCAGCTATTAATGTGAAGATACATTTACCAACATAAATGGTCCGAATCTTCCATCTTATTATATCATGTTCTATAACGTAAAGATAAAAAAATAAATAAATAATGAAATTTACTGTCTTTGCTGAGAGAATGGACAGAAGGATGCATGCACCACATGAACATCTCTCTCTCTCTCTCTCTCTCTCTCTCTCTCTCTCTCTCTCTCTCTCTCTCTCTCTCTCTCTATATATATATATATATATATATATATATATATATATATATATATATGCATGCCTCAATAGTGCAAAACTTTTATGTTAGATATTAATATAAAAAATTCACAACATAAATAGATTTTTTTTTGTTAAAAATTATTGTATTCAGTTAATTTTTTGTCAAATTTGGCTGATCTCTCCAATTTTGCAGTCTTTATATCTTCCACGCTAAATGCAAAAGATCTGAACATGTCAAGGTCATCAGTTTTCCTGATGATATGCTAACATGTTACTTTTATATAAAGATAGTGAGTTTCACATTCAAACCATGCTTTCCTTGAACATCAAAAATTATGTTTGGCAGAATATGTTTGCCCTTGCATCTGCTCTTTCTGAGATCTGGATGAAGACCATGGCCTCTTTCCACAATTTATTTCGATAAAAATGTTTAAATCAAAAGCATCTTTATTAGACCATCAAGAAAAAGGAAAAAAACTCAAAACAGAGATTTCATTACAAACGGGCGGATTTAACCAATAAGCAAGGTAAGCGGCCGCTTAGGGCCCCACAAAAGTCAGAGGACCACCAAATAAATACCTAGAGGTATAAATCATACCTATAAATTATAATTAGCATCATTTTCTATCATATTTTGTATGGTGAGAGTCTAAAAAAGCAATTTTTTTATTTGAACGTAATTACTTAATTATTACATCTTCGCAAATGTGTCTCCCCCCTCAATTATTGAATAGTCCTGCAGTCAAATCAGTTAAGATAGTTTAAAAAATAGTTTTCAAAATAGTTTAACCCATTTGACTGCTGCTCTACCAAATGGTTGACCATGTTTTTACTGTTTTAAATAATGACTGCTTAAATAATTTAAAAAATAAAGAATGCTGTTTTAAACACAGCATTGTTGGTTTACAAAAAAAATCAAGCAAATGTAATCCTGTTGCACTTCTACACTTGACTTTGGTTTTATTGTATAAAAAAAAGAAAACATCTGAAATATTTTATGAAATCTAACATATTATATAGTATATGTATTAATTCCGATACTTTTACCATAAACCGATATATCAACCATTTGGTAGAGGTTGATATTTTAGATATGATGGGATTTGTTAAAAAAATACATTGAGTGTCTTAACTAGCGACATTAAGAGTTAAGAAATGCAATCCCATTTTTTTTCTTGGTGAGGTATTTAAAGGGTTAATTGTGAATTCACTTCACTTGTAAAAACAGATCATTTCAAAAGTTTTACAAGATGTTATAAGATGCTTTACATGTTATTATTATTTTGCATTACAATCAAATGTAGGAAAGGAGAACTTGAGTCTGAGTCAAATAAGAAAAAACTGCAAAATAAATAAAAAGGTAATTAAAGTACAAAAGGTGTACTTTAGCATTTAGGGTCCCATGGCTGGAATTGCTTAAGGCCCCCAAATCACTAAATCCGCCCTTGATCACAAAGCATCATACTAGTACTTCAAAATACTGCTATTACTGTACAACTCGTCTGAAGCCATACTGAATGATTTTCTATCACATAGTAAAGAGCAGGTTCAACATTCTGTTATTAATAATCTATTTGGTCTTCCTCAGGAGTTTTTCAAAAATACTGTAAATATAATTGATGACAGAATCACTTTTTGTGTGAACTGTTCCTTTAACTTGGAATACCATCTGAAACACAGTATGTGATGAATAATTTCTATCACACAATGCATGTGCCACCGCAAATCGCACTTACACTGCAGGTTGCTTCAGCTGGTGTACTTGTTGTCCTACCTTCATTTCAGGAGGTATTGCATGATTTGATGTCAGATTTACTTTAAGAAAAGTTACAATACTGAAAATTCGTGAGGCGTTTGCAGAAGAAACCATGCTGATATTGACATGACAAAAGGAGAAAGTGAATATGAAGATATAATCAACATACATATTTGCTGTGTCATTTACACAGTTTCTTGATCTTGCCAGTGGTGGAAAGAGTACTGAAAATCATACTTAAGTAAAAGTACCATTACTTGTAGTGCAAATAGAGTAAAAGTATCTGTTGTGAATATTACTCAAAGTATGAGTAAAAAGACCTTTCAAAAGAGTAGTGAGTATTACACTGTAAAAAGCTGATGCATTTACATGTACTTTGTGGATGTGTGTAAACGTAACATTCTGTGGTGCATTTAGTTATTTCCAGGCAGGCACACAGCATCATAAGATGTTAATATTAAGTTAGATTTAGGTTGTGACATCAGGTGACCAAAAATGTAATGTCTAGCCAGTAACTAAGGACAACGTTATTTTGATGTCCAATAACAACGTCAAATGACTTTGATATTTGGTTGATTTTTGATTGTGTTAGAAAGTGACCAAAATCCAACTTCGAGCCAACATCTTAAACCAACGTCAGTATTGACGTTAAATACTGACATTTATTCATCAGGTATGGCAGCCAAAATCCAACGTCTGATAGACGTAGACGTAGATAGTAGTAACGTCCACACAACGACAAGCTGTAATACTTTTAGATGTTGATTTTAAGTTGGATGTTGGACATTGAAGTTAACCTGACATTGGCTTCTGACGTCAACTTCATTTCCAAACAAAATGTAACGTCATCACGACGTTGGAGTACAACATCAATCTGATGTTATGTTGACGTCTTGTGCATGCTGGGTGTTTAAGGCCATTTCAGTCATCATACAGTAAACATCCGTCATCTTCTCATCAGTGACATGCATCTAAACCAGTGGTCACCAAACTTCTTCCTGGAGGGCCGGTATCCTGTAGATTTTAGCTCCAACCCTAATCAAACACACCTGAACAAGTTAATCAAGGTCTTACTAGGTATTCTTGAAACAATCAGGCAGGTGTGTTGAGGCAAGTTGGAGCTAAACCCTGCAGGGACACCGGCCCTCCAGGACCGTGATTGGTGACCCCTGATCTAAACAGTCTCTGGCTCAATGTGTGTAAAGATTTTGGACATCTTCTTGGACACTTTTAATGCTTTTAAACAGTTTTCTGCGTTTATAAAGCACCCATGTCTTAAGGTAGTTCATTTAGATGCAATTTACCTTCTATGTGTGATTTGATTGGACAGGAATCACAGGACTGATTTTTCTAATCCCCATAGACAGGAAAAAAAAAGTAGTGACTGCTGGTTGAAGGAATGTAATGGAGTAAAAGTCCCAATACTGCACTAAAAATGTACTCAAGGGAAAGTAAAAGTACACATTTTTAAAACTACTCTTTCATTCATTCATTTATTCATTTTTTTTTCGGCTAAGTCCCTTTATTAACCTGGGCTCGCCACAGCGGAATGAACCGCCTGAAATACTTAGTAAATTACAATTCCTGAGAAAAAACACTCAATTACAGTAATTTGTGTATTTATAATTTGTTACTTTTTTTGAATAAAACTGTAAATCATTCAAGGCAGATGGGAATTTTTCTTCTGAAAGTTATGTATAGGCATTTCATTCTCTTTTGCCTTTAGGGAAGCGAATGCAACACTTATTCTGTTTGAGTGAATTTTCTATGGATTATAGAACATATGGCAGAAAACAATTGACATTCTCTTTTTATTCTTTTACTCATTAAATGGATTATGTTATGCTCAAACCCAAAAAAATCCAACAAGAATCCTCATAGACTACTGCTTTGGAGAGTTCTGATCTGATCTATACAATGTGTAACTTAATAGTCTGTATTATGTTTGTAATAAATCCTCTGTGTGTTCACTGCCAGACTAGTGGCAGTTGTCGTGTGCCACATGTGAGGATCGTTTTTCAGGCCAGCCCATTCGCAGTCTTTGCAGGAAGACACAACCATTTTCTATAATGCCTCAACTATGGTATAGTAGATGCATGGTAGATATCCTGCAATGGCTACTGTGTTCTGCTCACCCTTTTCACCTTTCTTCTCAAATCTTGTGGAGTGCTCGTCCTCTATTGAAACACAGACAAGACCCACTATCACTTAAAAGACAGCCCATGCCCTGGTGCTGGTATCAGTTGCCTTAATTCAATAGCTGGCTGCCAGAGAGAGATTAACTATTCAGGGCAGGTAGTTAAAGAAGCTATTGTGTTGCACCGCTGTGGAACAGCTACGACTGGGGAGGCTTTTGTCTCTGGGGGCTCTATGCCAAAGCGACAACAAGGGCAAAGAGGGATGGAATTCTACACACATGTACAGTATCTCTCCGTTAGACATCTGTCAACCGGCTGCGTGTGTTGTAAAACAGCAAATATTTGACAAGGTCTTTTTGTGACTAATTAAATTTGACAATATTTAAGTGGTTTATTTCAAGATTTTTTATGTAGTAAAACTTTTTGCCTTGGTGTACAATCTCTTTACCAAAATCTAAAACTATTTATGTACAAAGGCCAATTTATAGTATAGTACATAAAAAACAACATTATATATATATATCATGTTTTTTTAAAGAAAATTATTCTGTTCATTAAGATGACATTTATTGGTAAATATTTATTAAAATTTTAAATAACTGCTTTCTTATTGTATTTAGTTTCAAATAAAATTATTACTCCAGTCATTGTTGCTTTTTATACTATTACCATTAATAATAATAATATAAATAATAATAGTAATTAATATTAATAGTGATTTCTGCTGAAAATTCATTGTTAAAATCACTGGAATAAATTATTAAATTAAAGTATATAGTGTATTGTTATGTAATGGCAGCACTGTGGCACAGTGGGTTGCACAATTGCCTCACAGCAAGAAGGTCGCTGGTTCAAGTCCCAGCTGGGTCAGTTGGCATGTCTGTATGGAGTTTGCAAGTTCTCCACGCGTTCGCTTGGGTTTCCTCCGGGTGCTCCGGTTTCCCCCACAAGTCCAACAACATGCGGTAATAGGTGAATTGGGTAAGCTAAATTGTCCGTAGTGAATGAGTGTGTTTCCCAGTGATAGGTTGCACCTGGAAGGGCATCTGCTGCGTAAAACATATGCTGCATGAGTTGGCGGTTCATTCTGCAGTGGTAACCCCGGATTAATAAAGGGATTAGGCCGAAGAGAAAATTAATGAATAGTTTTATAATTGTATAATGTAGTTATATAATAGTTCACAATTAATTAACAATTTTACAATTTGTACTTTTATTATAAATGATAAAAAAGATGCTTGCCTTCCCAAAGTGAATACCGGAGGGGGGGGGGTGTATGGGTGGAGATCGACGGACGGTTGCGATCGCAAACGTTAATAGCGGTTGGGGGGGGGGGGGGGGGGGGGGTTGTGGGGGGTTGAGCAAGAGGGGCACCTCAGCCACTCCCCTGTGCACAGCCCTACGGGACATTAATTGAAGCATTACTTTTCAAGAAATACAATCAGTCTGCTTAATAATTTAATAAAAATAACAAGGCCCATTCATGGCCCATGAATTAAAATACGTATTTGCCCTTCAAGGCTTAATATCAAATTCAAAGACTTTGAAGAAAACAGACAATGAGCAGTTTAATAAACACTGAGAAATGTTTCACTGAATATCTAACACAAATAAAAATATATTTTACATTCAAAAATCTTTTTTAGTTTTTTTAAATAAAAGTCTTAAAATCTAAATAATGTAAATAAGTTGTCTTTTAATAAGAATATGTGAAAAAATTAAGTTTGACAAAAAATGTCAGAATCTAAGGTGACTATATACCCCAATAAGTAAAATTTTCATCAAATATATTTATATTTATTATGTATATGCAACACACACTCGTGCATGAAAACAAAACTATACAAAGCAAAAAATATTTACATAGATATTTAAATTATAAATAATTTGAATACCCCAATAAGTATTTTTTGTCAAATATATTCATGCATGTGTGTATTTATATAATAATACATTTACATAGTGCACACACATACAGTTGAAGTCAGAATTACTAGCCTCCCTTTGAATTTTTTTTTTTAAATATTTCCCAAAGAATTTTTAACAGAGCAAGGAATTTTTCAGTTATCTGATAATATTTTTTCTTCTGGAGAAAGTCTTATTTGTTTTATTTCGGCTAGAATAAAAGCAGTTTTTAATTTTTTAAAACCCATTTTAGGGTCAAAATTATTAGCCCCTTTAAGCTATATTTTTATCGATAGTCTACAGAACAAACTATCGTTATACAATTACTTGCCTAATTACCTTAACCAGCCTAGTAAACCTAATTAACCTAGTTAAGCCTTTAAATGTCACTTTAAGCTGTATAGAAGTGTCTTAAAAACTATCTAGTAAAATATTATTTACTGTCATCATGCCAAAAATAAAAGTTATTAGAAATCAGTTATTAGAAATGAGTTATTAAAACTGTTATGTTTAGAAATGTGTTGAAAAAAATCTTTCCGTTAAACAAAAATTGGGGAAAAAAATAAACGGGGCTGATAATTCAGGGGGGCTAATAATTCTGACTTCAACTGTAAATTGTGTATATACTGTATACAAAACATTATTGCGATAAAACCTTTATACATATGCTTGAGAAATAAATAAATAAATAAAAAATAGTTTGTGAGAACTCAAATGTATAAGAAAACCAAAAGGTCTGTATATTTAATAAAAATGTGTCTGTTTTTTTTTCCTCTTTTTACAGATCAGGCAAAAGAAGGCTCATAAACATGTGGCAAAACAACAGAATCAGAACCAACATGGAGAACCTTTGTTTTAATCCCGAAAGTCGACTCAAGGGAACATCATCAGTAAAGCATTTCTAACAGATAAGTGAAGCTGAATAGTAGTCCACTTTTATTCTCAAGGCTGCTTGGAATTCAATCTGGTAGTCCTCAATAGGATTCATGATAGCATGTGTGAAGAACCTCAGTGGCCTTATCTTTTTTGCCCATATTGTTGTCAATTAAGGATTTGATGTTTCTTCAATGACCTCCACTATATTTTCCTGAAAATAGCATAAAGGAGTTTTATTGTTTTTCATTGCTCAAGGATCCCTTGTAGCATACGCTCTGGTTACCATGCCTCCCCATTGCCAGCCTCATTGTGTACTCTTGCTGCTCAGCACCTTCTTGAGTCTTGGTTTGGGCCTGGAGTTCACAGGTTCAGAGGGTCAGTGGGCACGCTATCTTCGCTGGGATGCCAGCACCAGAAGTGACCTCAGCTTTCAATTTAAAACAGCAATATCAGATGCTCTGGTTCTCTACTTTGACGATGGAGGCTATTGCGACTTCCTGCTCCTGAGTATTGAGGATGCCAAGCTCAAGTTGCATTTTAGCGTGGACTGTGCAGAAACCACTATAATCTCTGACAAGATGGTAAACGACAGTCACTGGCACTTTGCTACCATAAGCAGGCACAACTTGCGAACTGTGTTGGCATTGGACGGAGATTCAAAGGTGGATGAGGTGAGACCACAAAGGCAGTTCATGAAAATTGTTAGTGACCTGTATCTTGGAGGAGTCCCTCAAGACATTCGGACATCTGCCCTAACACTACCAGCAGCTAAAGAGATGCCACCATTCAAGGGGATTATTACAGACCTTGGATATGGCAATAAGGTTCCAACGCGGCTTGGGAGCCAAAAGGTCCGCTTAGAGATGGAAGGTTTTTGTACAGAGAACCCCTGTGAAAATGGAGGCAGTTGCAGCATGGCTGATGGTGAGGCTTACTGTGACTGCTCTAAAACTGGATATGCAGGAAGGTACTGCAACGAAGGTAAGACTTTTTCTCCCCCAATACTTACAAATGAAATGAAATGAAAAAAAATTATGTGTGTAAATTGTGTAAATTTCTATTTGTATTTTAGATAACATGAACAATCGTAATAATTGATTTGTAATAGTTAATTCTCAAACAACCATTACATAATGCTTTAGAGAAATTTAGATTCAGGTCCAGATTTTTAATCTGTAATTTAAAACGTATTTAATCATAAATAATGTTTAACATAATTCTGTCCAAATTACTATACTGTAAAATTATTTTTGAAGTAAGTATGTGTCTATATATATATTTTTTTTAATCCTTGATATTTTTTTCTTGAAAAGCAGTGCTTTTATGGGAATGTGCTTATAATAATAAGAATAAGATTGCTTATTGTACATGCTAAATATTTTAATTATAAAAAGTATATGACGTGTAAACAAGTTAAGCAAGCTAAACAATATGCCAATTCTAAATTTAAGGTAACTGGTTGCAATCAATTTATATGAGCTGAATTTAAACAAACAAATTACATTTAGTAATGCTCAACTTTGTTTAAATTCAGCTTATTTAAATGGTTTGCATCCAGTTACATTGAAAAGTAGTAAATCCAATTAATCATTTTAATACAGTGTGCATTCGATAGAATAAACACATTTATAGTTAAGATACATTGTGTATGATCTTGCATTGTGAATGTTATAATTAATATTAAAGTAAAATACTGTGATATTTTACTGATATTAAAATATTTTACTGTATTTATTTTATTAGCCACATTTCCATGAATCAACCACATTTTTATTAATCACATTTTACTGGTAATATGTTGTATAATAAACATAAAATGGATTTTAAATTATGTCATGTTGATGCTAGTGCATTTGGTAACCCTTTATTTTTAGGGTCCCTATTGCATGTTTTGTTGACTAAAAGTTGCATTGCAACTACATGCCAATTACTTGTCACTTGAGCATTCGTATACTGTCTGCTTAAAATCTGCTGATACTGCTTCTTCAACAGGCATTTAACTGACTATAAGAAACTTTCCAAGTACATGTCAATTTACACTAACTCTTACCTAACAGTCTACTTATAATCTGTTGAGAATTAGTTGGCATGTAGATGCAATGTAACTTAAATTCATCAAAATGCGTTAAGGGACCATCAAAATAAAGTGATGCCATACATTTGAAATATAAAGTCTTTATATATTTAATTTCTAAAATTATCTCATTGTAACTGTCAGCATCGTTGCATGTTGTACAAAATGATATGATCTCTTTCCTTTAATAAATTAATAAAACAAGTGACATCATTGCAGGAAATGTTTTAACAATAACAATGTTTTAATTAACAGTATTTTTTGTCTTGTTTTATACATATTGTCATTATATATTTATATATAAATACATATGTTTATTGATATAGATTAATACATTTCCATCAAATATCCAGATCCTGCACGTTACAGACTATGGAAGGTACACAACAATTTTAAGAGTTGAACATTTTCGATTGATATTAGGATTTCTATTCTATTACCTAGGAACAGTACATTTCTTGATTACAGGCAGTCAAGTTTCTTTTTTCAACTACACTTTGGAGTTCAGATCTATTTGAGATTACTTTCACTGGAGACTCACCAGCAGGTATTAAAATAATTCTTGAAACTGATTATGTTTTCAGAATGCACACTGAATTGCTAAGAGACTTTGGTGCTGTGGTTATAAGAGATTACTTTTTTTTGTGTTGTGCCCTGCGTATAGTTAATAATTCTGTATAAATTTATTCAGGTCTTGAATATAAAGTCTTTCATTCAGGCTGGGAATCAGTAGACCTAAATCTGAATGCCCGACATATTGCATTTTGTGATCAAACCCAAGCCCTTTAGACTGATCAACCAGACCAATACCTCAGTGCTTCTTTTAAAGATTATGAGATAGTCCCTAGTGGCAGACACTCTGTGTCTTTCGTTCAAAGTACATTTTTATATTGGATTAAGAGAAAAATTATGCTTTTTGATTTTAAACAGTTATATTCAATTCGCCTTAAAGCAAAAAACAAAGCCCCTAGGACTTTAAACCAGCAGTTTTCATGTTATATGACCACATGTCATCACTCACTTGCTGCCACTACTAGATACAAATGTGAAGATGGTCTGTGGCTTAATAAATCTTGTCTAGATTAAGTTATACACTGGAAAACAATCATTCAAAGATCCAATTCCTTGCATTTACTATTTTTTTTAAGTTAAGTGGTTGTAAACAATTTATTTAGGCTGAATTTAAACACAAATTAAGCTGAACATTACTAAATTAAATTTCTTTGTTTAAATTCAACACATATAAATTGTTTGCAACAGTTTTACAGAAATCATATTTTTATGTGTAAGTTCAAAATCTTTTTTATGTAATGTAACATGTTTCTATTTCTGCCATGTCGAGGCTATCCTCTGTGCACTTCAGTTTTTATGCATTTCTAATGTGTTTCATTAGCATCTTGCAGGATTATAGCCATTCTGAAAACACCAACAGATAGTTTACCTCATATCCTAAAAATAAAATAACTAGCAATAGCATAGCCTAGCTTTACATGTATGTATTATAGTTTAGTACAGATTACAACTTTGATTTCATAGTAAAAAGTTATAAATATTTAAGTAATTCAATTAATCAATGGTTTCTGAATGTAAATCTTTCTCTTGGGCAGAATAACTATTTTGATCAACCAAGTCAAAACTCAAATGTGAGGATATGTTATTTTTTATTAATAGCTGTAATTATTATATAAATTTATACTATGATGTGGAAGAATAAATAGTTTATCCCAAACAAAAATCTACATGCTGTAGTAAAATAATAATAAGTGGTCTAAATAGTGGTCTATAATCTTGACCACAATAGTTTTATTAGCTTTTTTTATATTAAATTAAATATTAATGTTTGAACCAAGATTTTTAGGTAAATACAACTTTTTTTTTAGCTGTAACAATTTACAGTAACTTTTTAAGTTGGTTCAAAGTGCTTTTATTTTGCTGGTGTGCTGGTGAATTATATTTGTGTCTCTCTGGCTTTCTGGTGACCAGCAGGCCTAAAAAAAGTGCCCCTAATAAGGAGCCAGTCAATACCTGCCCAAGGGGAAACTGGTGTGATAAATGTGGAACTAGAAGACCTCTAATCTCAGAGCAGGGGTTTAGCTCAGTCCGTCCTGTGTTTGACCATAGGCATGGCTGTCAGGGCCTTCACAGTCTGTCTTGGCTTCATCAGACCCCAGTCGTGTCCCCAGATTAATGGATGTGTCTGATAACGGATTGCACTGCTGAGCTGTGGGAATGTTTAGTAATTAGGGGCGGAATGAAAGAGAAATGGCTAATTCGCTGGTGGGTGATGCGGGCAAATGATGGGCTTAAACGTTGACTGACATGCTCTATGCATCTCACAGCAGGGCACAGTTTACTCATTTAGGGGAGAATTCACTAATCATGAATAGTTTTGCTCTACTCAATCATTCAGTTAAAAAGCCTAAAAAGTGCCAGAGTCTGATTTACATAAAAGTGTGTAACTTATTTATGTATCTCAATTTGGTAGATTCTAAAGCAAATTACATACAGCAAATACATTTGCATTTCATCAGTGCATACTTTCACCTGATCTCAGAATTGCTTGCGCCGTGCTCTACTACTTGAGCTAAAAGACTTCAGACCTTATTTTAGGTATTGGGTTTCAGTTTATTTTTTGTTTAATTGTATGTGAATCAGCTTGCTATTTATATAGTTAAATTTTTATATGTAGATTACATGTTTATATGTTTTACCATAAAAAAATTACAATAGGAAAGTCTGTTACAAAAAAGTGTGATATTATGAACAGTTTTGCTATATATATATATATATATATATATATATATATATATATATATATATATATATATATATATATATGACATAATAATATAAAATAATTATAATATAATATATAATAATTTATTATTATTATTATTGTTATTATTATTATTATTATTATTATTATTATTATTATTATTATTATTATTAATTATGATAATAATATCTTATTAATAATACCTTATTATTATTATTATTGTTATTATTATTTATATTATTATTATTAATACTACTACTACTACTACTACTACTACAACTACAACTACTAATACTAATAATAATACTAATACTACTACTTACCCAGAGATGGGTTGTGGCTGGAAGGGCATCCGCTGCATAAAACATGCTGGATAAATTGGCGGTTCATTTCGCTGTGGCGACCCCGAATCGATAAAGGGACTAAGCCGAAAAGAAAATGAATGAATGAATACTACTACTACTACTAATAAAAAACCCTTATTATGTGAAAATATTATTTAAAAATATTATAAATCACATTTAATAAAAATATACAATTGGTTAAAATATTATTTGCAATATTTTTAAAAAATATATTTAAATAATATTTTAAAATATTAATTAAAATTATTACTATTTTTTTTTTCAGAATGCATGAAATGGGACAGTGAAATAAAACAAAAGAGGCAGCCATTATGTGCAAAAAAAGTTTTATTGAGTACTGGCATTCTAAAATAAATCTCTTGAAGTGTTGCACAAATGTCACTGCAGTTGCAATCTTCATAGAGTTCCAACTTAAAGAAAATGTCATTAAAAAAGCAAAGACATAATTGAAAATACTTAATGTAGTAAATGTAACGCTAAATTAACACATTCAGTGACTGTGTATTTCCTTTAATGTAAAAACCAACAGAAATACAGCAACAAGTTAGCAGAAACCCTTAGAGCATGCAGATGGCATGGAAACAGACTGCATACCTCAGTGTGTATGAAATACTAGACAGGCCGCACCACCCTAACAGGAGCACTGCTGTCAGTATTACCATGTGAAAATTTGTCTTAAATTGCTGGCAGATTAAAACAATATGTTTAGCCATAAAAATCATGTCCAGTCTGTTACGACGCTGTGGATCTGTATCATTGGTAAACTGTGCCATGGCATTTAGTTATTGAGATCACAGCGGATACACATACACAAGACAGATTACTATGCGTTCCACATATAAAATATGCAACACTTTTTTATTTAGATGCCTGCATTAGCTTTCACCTCTTTAAACCAAATAAGTGTACTCAGCAAGGAGTTATGTTTCAATTATTGAGAGACTAATTGAAAAGAAACAATTTTTCAGTGATCAGCTGTATGTTTTTTTTTATCACGTACAAGCTTTTATGTTAACCTTTTACAATATAAAAAACAGTTAATGGGGGGAGAAAGTCAAAACAAATGCTGTGGGCTTAGCTGTGAGGATTAATAAATATACATGGAAATATGACAGCTACTATAATCTTACTACAAAAGTAGGTCAATAAAAAAAGAGGGATAAAAGACAACCTGATTCAGGCGCAGTGGGCATGTGTGTCTTTTGACCCAATGTGAGCAAATGCTGGGATTTGAGTTGAGGAATGAAAAATAGAGCAAAAGATTAAAGCTGAGCAGCATGTCATCAAGAGGGATATGGTCACGTGTAGGCGACAAACCCTCTCTCTCTGTCTCTCTCAATGCTTGAAGTAACCCACCAAAGTGACACTGTCTGGAAATCCGATTCTGCACTCTTCTGGGTTTTCATTTAACAGTGGGGGCAGGGGTATTGTTATAGAGGCAGCCATTTTGTTGATCTAGGGGACAGTGCTGTGTTTTGAAGTAGCTTATTTAAGTTTAAACAAAGACCTAACAATGTTAAGTCAAAACTGAGAACAGAAAGAAGTCAAGACAGATCAGATGAGGGTCTAGATGATTCAGACTGTGAGTGAGGTTTCTTGTCAATGTCATGCAAACGTCCTCAGTGCACACATAGGGCTTTATTCATGAAACAATTGTAAATATAAGAGCAAATTATGAGTAATTTGTGTGTAAAACTGACAGAAAGGGTTTACATGCTTCTTGAAAGTACTTGAATTTCAGACATATGGGTACAAGGGGCTCTATTTTAATGACATAATGTAGGTGCAAAGTCTAAAGCGCATGGCACAATGGCATTAAAAGTGTGTCCGAATCCACATTTGCTATTTTAAGGATAAACAAATAAGGTTTGCGCCCTGGCGCATGGTCTAACAGGTTTGTGCTTATTCTCTTAATGATTAATGGGTGTGCTTTGCGCATAACATGCATTAAACTAATCAGAGTCTCATCTTCCATTCCCTTTAAAAGTCAGTTGCGTCGCACCATGGTGCAATTTCTATTTACATGGCGGACTTTGTAAGTGGAAAAACTGAACGCTTCACTGGCGAGAAAACAGTTAAACAGACCATCTGCAGCAGAATAAAGAATGAACCTCCTCCATTTAGCCACTTTACTTTCTTTTTAAATTTACTTTTACTCTTTACTCCTTTACTTTTGTGGAGTAAGGAAACAGTGGAAACTCACTATTACGCAATGTGTAAGAATTTGGACCTGCATAGGTGCATAACTAACGCGCTCTGTGCTGGACTTTAGCACCTTACCACACCTCCTTTTCAGACCAGGACACCATGAGTCAACAAAGTGGTGCAAATGGATTTACTATTTTAACAACGTGATGCAAAATGTGAAAATTGCTGTTGCACTGGTCTGAAAATAGCAACAAATCGCACCAGACACATCTTGCGCCTCATTGCGCCGGGTGTATTATAGGGCCCAAGACTTGTAAATAACCTAGAAACATACAAAAATTGCTTGAATTTAACTTGAATTTATATTTGTGTATGGTGTTATTTTAACAAATGTAGTCTGCTGCTAAAAAATTTATACGGGATGGTCTGGAGCACTCAACCACCATACAAGGTGCATAGACAAAATGCAGTTATAGAAAAAATAGGGAAAAATACACTTATAAATATAGCTACAAGCAGCAATTAAGGGGCCGAGCACTTAAAAGGGCAGAATGAGCAAAGCAGTCCAAAGCCAGTCCATGACCAAATGTGTTGGTGCCATAAACAAAAACCGTTTCACCAAACACAAATTTCACAACACTTGGTCATTATGATCTGACTATAATTCTAGTCTAATTTGGTGATATTTTAGCAAACGGTCTAGGAGGAGATTGCAAAAATCAATATGGCTGACAGGAAGTTAACAGAATATGGCATATTTGGTATCAATGTTCTCCGCATGACCCGAGGAACAAGTTGAGAATAATTTTGAAATATTTGTTATGTTAAATTATGTTAGATATTTGACAAAAATCTAAATGGGTGATGCCCAAAATGGCTGACCTGGGAAAATCAGACATCATTTGACTCAGCATGTTCTGTCAGATGTGAAGAGACCCGTTTTATGAATTTTGGTCAAAGGGTTGAGAAGATATCAGCAAAAAAGCAAATTTTATATCTCCAGACCACTAGGGGGCTGTGCACCACGCTGCAGATAACCTCAGACCATAGTTGTCATAACACACACCTAGTTTGGTGTGAATACGTCAATGCGTTACGGAGATATCGCCTGAATAATGGCCTAGGACGAGTTTGATCAAATATGTTTTGCGGAAAATTCAAAATAGTAAAAAAAAAAAAATCATGAGTCATAGGGTACATTTGAATTGGACTGAGTCAAGAAATCAGAGGAAAAATAGAATTTAGACTGTAGCCCATTCGGTTCAAAAGTTAACCATAAACATAAGTGAAACTTTGAACAAGAGGTGACACTAGAGAGTTTGAGTTAGAGACGTCAGGTTTGTAGTGGATCATATTGACACTGCCTTCTATCATTGTGCCAAATTATACAACTTTACCGCATACTGTTATATGCGGTGCTTGGCCCTTAATAAAAGGAGACAATTTTAATGAAATAAAATAAAAGCCAATGCTTATAAGCCTTCCTCAGGGCACACACACAAACACATCATATACTGTACAAACATTTTAAAGGCATTCAATATTAATCTTCATCTTAGAACATTACAACAAGATTAAAATTTTAAAATTATAAATTTAAGAAATTATTTAAAGAAACTTTAATGGCACTATAAATGCTGCAGGCGTGATTTACAAAAATGCTTGATTTACATTTACAGTGCTTTGAAAAGTCCTTGAATCTACTGTTCATGAAAAAGTGGGAACCCTCTTTAGTTCTAATTAGGGCTACACTGAACTGAAATTATGGTACAACATAAAAAAAGTTGAAATTTTAACCAAATTATCTAAATACTTTAGAGATGTGAACATGTTTACATACTTATCCAGGCTGGACTGCTGGTTTGGAGCTTTCCAAAAATTGTCTGGCTTCATGATCATTTTGTGAACATTAGATTTAATAGTTAAACATGTGTATGTTAATGAATTTCAATTATTTGTAAATAGGCCACACATTCACACTGTGGAATATTCCTTCCTTCTAAGATTTGGCGTCAGTAGATAAAAAAAAAAAAAAGAAGAAGACTAATAGGCCATATGTCTTACAATAAATATTCATTCACCAGCATGGACGACGGCACACTTTGAGTTAGACTTTATTGAACAGGTAGGTAGGTTGTTCGGGTGTCCCACAATGATGCCCAGAGATTTAGAGTGGGGGTACCGTCTCTGTAATGTTTTGGTAGTGATGGAACTCCCGGATTCAACCTACATGTAGGAGTGAAGAGGGTTATAGGATTGTGAATAGGAAGCGAGGAAATAGAGGGAGGGAGTGTGGGTTCAAAAGAACGAGAAGAATGGTGCTAGAGTGCTGGTCTTCCTTCAATAAGTGTTAGGGAGTAGGTGATTGGTTAAGGTGACAAACTGAGGCATGGTTTGGCCACTGAACATTTATTAACAAGTTAACTCCATTTAAACATGTATCCACCAAAGCCTTACAGCTTTTTTCCAGCTTGATTGCTTTGATTTGAAATACACGTATAACCTATAACAAGAATCTCATTTAGAAGAATATAATCTAATACAGAATATATTAACACTTAGCAAAAAAAAAAGAGACCAACTTGTTAAAAAATTATTATGGCAGTGCATAATTCTGTGTAATCACTTTGCCAAAAATAACACACAAGTTATATGCAGCGTTTACACATGGAAGCAGGTGCACATTTTTTTCAAACCAACTAACATTTGGAAAATCTGAACACGTTCATGAATCCCCAAAAAATATCAAACCAGCTAGATGAATGGTTCACTCTTTCGAAAAAAAAACCCCAAAGATTTTCTGCTTGTGTTTCATGACTAAGACCCAATGTGTGCATCAGGCCAGAATCCAAAATATGCAAAATATGAAAAAACTAACAAACAACAACAACAACAACAAAAATGTTACAAAAATGTTACAAATTACAAATTTTGAGAGAAAAAACCTGAGGAAAAAGCCAAAGCTACACTGAACTGAACTTATGGTACATAAAAACATAAAAAACTTGAAATGTTAACCAAATTATCTAAATAACTTTAGTGATGCAAACATGTTTGCATAATTGTCTTAACCGCCGAACTGCTGGTTGGGTGCTGAATGAAAGCCACGTGTTTTTCAACTACAAAATCTTTCCAAAAATTATCGTCTGGCTTTACAAACACTTTGTGTACATCATATTTGATCCTTAAACATGTGTATGTTAATGAATTCCATTTTTTATTTATTTTTTTGTAAAAAGGGCACATTGCACACTCTATGGAATATTCTAAAGGATTCCTTCTAAAGTTTGGCTCCAGTAGATTTCAAAAATGAAAAACAAAAGACTAATAGGTCATATGTCTTACAATAAGTATTCATTAAGCATGTATCCACCAAAGCATTTTTAGCCAACTTTCAATGCTATGATCTCTTCTAAAAATGTCATGATGTTTTTTGGAGAAGCTTTCTTCTGGTTGATCAAGAATATCTTGCTGTTTTAGGTATTTAAGAAGCTTGGTGGGCTAGCACTCTCTATCCTAAACACAGTGTATTCTGGTTGATTTAACTATGCAGATAATATTGACATCAAACTTCAGACTGTCTCTGTCAATTGAATTTGTCAAAAGCACTGTAAGCCAAGAATCCTGATGGCTTGACACGTGTGCCCTAAAAGCCTGTTCTAAATGTAATAAGCCAGCCAGACCAGCTATTATTGAACATATAAACTGATCATCTTCTGGTCGGAACCATAAAAGGGCGACAGGAAAGAGACATACAGTAAAAGCTCAGCAAAACAGACTTAAAGGGGACCTATTATGCAAAAATGACTTTTATGAAGGGTTTAAACACAGTTGTGTGTATATAAACAGCCTGTAATGGTAAAATTGAATTAACTTTATTTTTTATAGTCACACTTGATAAAACCAGTCTACTAAAACACTTAGATTGACTTTATCTCTGTATAAGAATTCGGAGAGGAAAAGTTCCACCTATTAGTGATGATCTCTGCTGCATCAGCATAAGCAGCCCTGAGTGAGAAGCAAGGATTTTGAATCTGCTGCTGTGCTAACACATATGTATTTTTTTAGCTCCGCCCTCTTTTAAAAAGAGTGCTATGAGCACAATCTCATTTGAATTTAAAGTGACAATCACCATATATTACATATATGTAATTTGCTAATTATTAACCACCTCATGTGGAACTCTGAATCTGCGGAGTCTGCTACTATCCACAGGAGGTCACATTTCTGTCATGGACATATACTTTGAGAGCCTTTCTGACTGAATTAGTAAAATACACTGTTTTCCATTAAGGCAACTTAGGGTGCTGAAATATAATTGGCTAAACATTGGTGGGTTAAAGGTACCAAAACAAAGACATACATTCTGGCACAAAACGCACATTTTCAAAGCAGCATATCTGACTTTAGCATTGTTTTTCAAATCCATCGATGTGCAGCTCCACAATATAGTCACGTCATTGGCCCATGAACAGTTCTTGTTTGTTATCAAACTATTTCATAACTGTAACAAGATGCAATTAAATCATAATATTATGTTAAAACAGCTATCATAACATTATTTATCAATATGTGGCTCTTTTTGGATTCTCAGAAGCTATAGAACTGAAAAAAGTGAAACAGGAAATACGTTGGGAAATACGTTGTTTTTGTTTACATCCCTCAAAATGGTCTATAAAATTATTATTTGGTATTGTAGATTATAAATGCATAAACAGTGTCTGGAAAATTCATAAATGCATCACATAAAAAAATAAAAAGGTTTTTATCTTCAACATTTTTTAGAAATTTCACGTACACTGTATGCTTAGAATGGCAGTATTTCTTTCATTTAAATTCTTTGGTCAGATTGATCTTAATTTTTGTGAATCATGTAAGCTTTACGGTATCAGTGTGCATTCGTTTAAATTGGTTTATTCATAAACCAAAATTACAGAAATATATAACCACTAATTCATAAACATAAAACAACAAGGGTGATTTACTTGGCTAGCTATACACATATGAGTCTTCAGTGAAAGTAATTCTTTGTGTCCACGGCATGTCCAAAAATCCACAAACCTCACAACTTCGTAAATCCACATAGTCCGTATTGGACAGCAGGTTTTGTAACCTGCTTGGATTTATGTTTTCATCCAGAGTATGTGAGAGAGACTGTGGCATTCTGGACAAGGCAATATCTCTGCAGAATTATTCTCAAAGTAATGGAGTGTTTTGAAGCAATAACGTCAATCTGTTTCTCTCAGAAAATGGAACAGATATTACAACCTTTCTCTTCTACAGGAGTTTGTGTTTATTTTTCATTGTTATTCATTTGTTTATTTTGTAGCAGTCATGCACAGGGGCATTCTTGATCCCTTGCATGTTAAATCAGTCTGTAAATGAAACTTTTGCATGATAGCCACCATGCAAAGTCAAAAAGCGTGCCTAACAGTTGAACTTTCTTCTTTCCCATTCGTGCCATCTTCTCAAAAGCTGTCAACAAAAACCCTGGTAAGTGAGTCTTAGGTTATGAAACCTCACCATGTAAAGTGCAAATAATAATAATAATAATAATAATAATAATAATAATAATAATAATAATAATACATTTGTTCACGTAATAGTCACTTTCACACATGATGCCTTCATGAAACAGGACTCCAAATAACTTTTGCACTTCCCTTTTTAACACACAATTAAAATAATTGTTTTAATAATTGGTTATTTTAACTATTTTTTCTATATTTATATTTTGAATAAGCTACTTCAGTGTATTAATTAATTTAATATATACCTTTAATAATCTTAAAATGTATTGCCATTGCTATTTTATCTATATTAAATTTATACTTTAAATTACACTCAGCTGAATCTTGCAGCTCTTCTGACAGATGATCATAGTACATTTTAAATTTGTACGTCACAGCACAAACAGTGAGTACCGACAGCGAGCATAATGCTTGTTTGTGGTGAAATGCTCCCACACCTCATTAAGTCGAGCTCATTACAAGTGCCGTGTTGAGTAGGTGAAGACGTGTAGTGCAAACATTCCCTCTAGAAATCCATTAGTGTATTTAAAACAGTTAATCACAAATCAGTTAATACATTACTAATCACTAACGCCCCTGCATTTTCTTGTGAAATGGGAGAATGCAGTTTATTTGGAGCTGATTTCACTTGGTTGCAAAACTTTGTGTGTCTAAAATCCTAAGACATAAAGCGAAGTCATTATGTCAATGTGGAATAATTGCATCTTATTAAGAAGCCAAAACTCAAAGATGATAAATTGCCGTAATAAAACTGTAAATGATTTTTGGAAAAGGCTGTTTGTGTGAAAGTGTCAAGTGACACATTATACTTATATTACATACTATTAGGGCTGTCAATCATGTAAAAACAATCAAATGCATTGTTATATTATAATATTATTTAAAATTATGATATATTCATATTTAATATATATACCAATTTGAGAATAGAGGGATGGGGTATAACCTACCATTTCAAAGTTTGAGATCAGTTAAAATTCGTTAGAGGCTGTTCACACAGAATGCATTTTTCCTTTCCGACACGCTACTTTCCTATGGTTTTTCACTGTAAACATGCACTTTATGGACGTGTTTGACTATTACACTCACGTCTCGGATCTTTTGAAGCACCACGCATGTGAGCATCATGTTTTTTTAAACACAGCTCGTTGTGAATACCTACCCCTGTATAAATTTCAGAAGAGCACAAATTATGTAGCCAGAGATACGTATGGCTGTATTTCGTCTTTTAAGCGAACGATACGGGGCAGTATGATGATGCCGATTGCTTGTTTTTTTTTTTTTTACTTGAAGAGTGGGGGGGGGGGGGGGGGGGGGGATTGGGTGTCATGGAGGAAAATGATTAGTGAGGTTGGGGAAGGATGGGCTGGTGGTTGGGTGTGCCAGATAAAATTGAAGGCTGTCAAGAATGAAAGTGTATTCCCAGATGAAAGTAAAGACTGGGGGGGGGGGGGGGGGTCGCAGACGAAAGTGAAGAGGAAGCCCGGGCGGGGTCGTGTCATGGACGAAAGTGAATAGCGGGAGGGAGAAATTGATTGATTGAATTGCCCCAAAATGGTGTGGGCCCATAGAATTGTCTTAACTCTGCGTGGGGGTATTGGACAGTCAAACAGTCAGTCAGTCAACAGTGGCCTCTAGGGGATGTACGTAAGAAGAGCAGGCGAGAGAAATTTAAGATCTCAAAAAGCGCCCTCTGGTGGATTTGCGAAAACAAAATAACTGCAAAAAAGCTTACCTTCTAGGCCATATTTTGCGCTCTCCAGAGAAGTATGCAGGGGTGCTTATGCATTATGAGCCTGGGTTGCATTTTTTGGATGCCTTGTCAAGTTGATAGATCTTCAAGTTTCACATGTAGCACAGTCCATTACTGTTAGGTCCAAAAGCTGTGAATCAATAGGAAGAGCTTGAAGGTGGGGCAACCATTGCAAACTTCTGTTCATAGTAGAAAGTTTGCATGACAACTGTTTTATTTACCGTTATATCATGGTGGAGGAGGTGAGGCAGTCCTGATGACGTACTGGACCAGGTCAACTATGTAATGGACGATCACCTACAACTCCCCCTACCCTAAACCCAACCATCACAGTAGCATGGGCGTTACCTTAGTGGGCGGTACAAGGTCCACTTGATAGTGGACCAGGTCTAGTACTTCATTGTGGTTACAAACTGCATCGAGGACATCTTGGAGGCACTCATTGTGGCTTTGTCCAGATTTTTTATCATAACATAATGTTTTCCTATTTCTAATTGGTTCTATTGTTGTCGTTATTACATCACGTTCATAATATCGCGTCACATAGACATTATGATGTGCTGCGCTTTTTTAACCCATTCCTGATCACCACGACTCGTGTTTTTAGAAGCAAAGATGCGTTCAGTGTGAATAAGCCCTTAGTCTACAGGACTGTTATACTAAAAAATAAAAAACAAATCAATTGAAAAGAAGAAAAGCCAAAATTTGTATGTGCATATGTTATTTTTGTGGTTATGTTTGGTCCAGCTGTTTTTAAACACTTGTGTGGCTAAATATCTCCAAGGTGTCAGTAAAACTCTTTATTCCATAACATAAACAGCTCAGTGGGAATGATTATTTTGGTAATATTTAATCATACTAAGTTAATTGGCAGCCCTAATTATTGCTAACACATTTGTTCTGAATAAGACAATTTTAGTTTTTATTGTCAATCTCTTCTTATTTTATGAGAAGCTTTTTTATTGTAGAAAGCTTCAGCTTAGTGTGATAGCCATGGTTTGTCTGTAAACAAACCATGAGTAGTCACAATACCTGCACAATATTGGTATTGGTGTTCTCAAGTGTTCTCTCCTTCTCTGTCCATCACTCTTATTTATTTCCTCAAGGGTTCGCACATATGGTGAAGTCTCCTCAAGGTATGCTCTATCTCAATTCTCTCATTACACATTGTCTAATGTGTGTACATTGTTGTTGCAACTGCATCTGCACATGCATGCAGCTGCTATATGATTGGCTCTGTTCTTATACCGCATGGTTGTTGCTCTTTTCCTGAATTATGCAATTTCTCAAAGTGAAATGTCAGGTTAGAAGTGCTGTTTTCTCAGGGTTGACTTCCCCATGATGTCATAGCATGTTACGTTCTCTCTTATCCATTTAGGCTATGGCAGTGCAGTTGACCCATAATGTACAATCACAGGTCTGCCCTCCGTATTACTTAGATATCATTCACAGACCTGCAGAATTACTATGCAGCTTTAAATAATATATCCCTGAGTCAAACGGAACAGCTTTTCTCTGAATGAAAGACAGCAAAAAGGCATATTATAGAATGAGTCATTTAACAGATTGAAAAAAAAAAAATCATTTTAAGTATGTGCATTAATTAGCTGCTGTCATATTTTAGGTTTTTTAAATGGTGATCATCCAATTTTGGTGGTATTTTGAGCTTATGGAATGTAATTATATTGACTTTAATTAAAACACACACACACACACACACACACACACACACACGCACATACAAATTGGAAATTGTTTTAAATGTAGCAATAAGTGTAAATAGACAGTGGTGTGAAAAAGTATCAAGCATGCCCAGCAAGCAATTCTCATTGAAAATAATAAATATAATAATAAATATATTATTATTAATAATAATAAATAAATAGATACCTTTATATAGCTCAAGAATTGACCAGTTATAATGATTGACTACACATATACACTTACCGGCCACTTTATTAGGTACACCTGTCCAACTGCTCATTAACGCAAATTTCTAATCAGCCAATCACATGGCAGCAACTCAAAACATTTAGGCATGTAGACAGGGTCAAGACAATCTGCTGCAATTCAATCCGAGCATCAGAATGGGGAAAAAAGGTGATTTAAGTGACTTTGAACGTGGCATTGTTGTTGGTGCCAGATGGGCTGGTCTAAGTATTTCAGAAACTGCTGATCTTGGCATCAACAACATGAAAGCATGGATCCATTCTGCCTTGTATCAAGGCTGGTGGTGGTGGTGTAATGATGTGGGGGATATTTTCTTGGCACACTTCGGGCCGATTAGTACTAATTGAGCATTTTGTCAACACCACAGCCTACCTGAGTATTGTTGCTGACCATATCCATCCCTTTCTGATCACAGTGTACCCATCTTTTGATGCCTACTTCCAGCAGGATAATGCACCATGTCATAAAGCACAAATCATCTCAGACTGGTTTCCTGAACATGATATTTAGTTCACTGTACTAAAATGGCCTCCACAGTCACCATACCTCAATACACTGGAGCACCTTTGGGATGTGGTGGAACGGGAGATTCGCATCATGGATGTGCAGCCAACAAATCTGCAGCAACTGCGTATTTCTTTCATGTCAATATGGGCCAAAATTTCTGAGTAATATTTCCAGTACTTTGTTAAATCTATGCCACGAAGGATTAAGACAGTTCTGAAGGCAAAAGGGGTCCAACCCGGTACTAGTAAGGTGTACCTAATAAAGTGGCCAGTTAGTGTATATCTAATAGAATAGTGTTTCTGTTGGTATATAGTGTTTCAACACTGCATGTTTTGGATGTCTCCTTTATTTGTCACACTCATTACAGCTCTTTCAGTCTCTCCCAATGAGCTGATGATCTGAATCAGGTGTGTTTGGTTGAGAAGACATGGAAAATGTGCAGAGCTGGTGGTCCTCCAGGAACATGGTTGAAAAACACTGTTAAAGACAGAATGCTTTTTATTCCAATGTCCAACATCACCGTCATTTAAAATAATTAAATATGAAGTTTGTAACATTTTAAGCAATTAGAGATAATATACAACAAAAATAAATAGAATAAATGAAATAATGTAAGATTATACAAATAATATAATTTAAAAGCATGTTAAGGGACTTGAGGTGAGACACTACAGACATATAGATACATTTTTTCCATGCAATTTTATTCAGCAAAAAAGTGTGAAATCGATTTTTTTCTGGCTGTTTGCAGTATTTTCTAAATTATGGATTTATAAAAACAGATTCTCAAAATCTCTTCTGTAAAAACATTTCACTGTTCACTCAACTGTTAAATACAATACAGATTAGGGTAGTTAACATTTGCAGGCAAATACTAAAAATTTGCAATGACAAGGAAAGTTTTTATAATCACATATATTGAAATTAAATTATACAGTAAATCATGGCCACAGATACACTATTATTATGAAATGATAATCATAGTTTACTTCACACTGCAAACATAGTCTGATGTTGTGCACCTCACAACTGCATCAGACACATTACACTATTTTGAATGAATTTGTTGGTTAGAAGAGGGTCATCCATAGCTGGATGTTAACTGAGATGGTGAAATGATGGCTATTGCTTGCGGGGGGTTTAAAATATTTCACAGTGCATGTCAACCTGTCCCTAATGTGTCAGGGTCCACAATAACTTTCATCCTCCAATTTTCCCTCTCTTTCTCTTTTCCACCGTCCTTCTTGTTGACATCTTCCTTCCTGTTTGAACTTCTTCAACCCCTATGTAGGCAGACACAAAGGTATTGCATGCTTTCTTTCTATTTAGGCATCGTTTTCTCATGACCTGTCTGTAAAGCATATGGCAAAAAGTGTGTATATATACAGTTGAGGGAAAAATTATTAGCTTGCCTGTGAAACTTTTTTCTCATGTGATGTTTAACTGAGTGTTGCGTTTATACAACAGTTCGATGGCATAATCATGTATATAAAAAAGACAATCAAACATGGAGAATCTCAAAATCATTTTGTACGAGGAACTGCTTTCTTCCGCCGTTCATTCACATCTGCAACTGACCGTCACAACAGCAGAAAACATTGCTAATTCACCAATGTGACTTTAGAGCTAGTATTTGAATGAGTCTCTAGTGTAATGTCTAAAATAATGACAAAACTGGTGATTTTGCTCACATTTTAAGATTATAAGGCTGAACGGCATGAAATGCTATCAGTCTACAGAGAATTTGTAGACTGTATGTAGTAATATACCTGTACATACACTTGTCAATTTGTATATTTGCATTCACTACTTACTTGTATTTTTTTAAAATATATTTATTATCTGTTGTTTGTCCTGTCTCTGTAATCCTGTTGCACTGTAGAAGCTCTGTCATGAAAACAAATTCCACGTATGTGTGAACATACCTTCTTTATTTTGCTCAGTGTCAAACCAAAATTATGAATATTTAAAATAGGCACTATCCTCATAAATAAACTGCATCTGCAATCTAAACAACTACACCTAAAAAAAGCTTCAAAGGTACATTATGTTGTCCAACAGCTGCATTGTTTGTCAAACTGTAGTGAGTTTATTGATCTGCTGTCACTCCATGTGGGCGGAGTAATACACAAGAGTGAAATGGTTGTACTAGTTTTCATATTGCAGAATATTGCACAGCTTTCAGCCAGTCAGATTCCAGACCAGAATATATAAAACAAACAAAAACAAAACCTTGTCTAATGAATGGAAACTCGATTGACCTAATTAACCCAGTTAAGTCTTCAAATTGCACTTTTAACTGAAATAAATAAGAGTAATAAATAAAATAAATAAATAAAAATAAATAAAATACCAAATAAATTAGTTATTAGAAATTAATTATTAAAACTATTTGATATATTATTTGTTTAGAAATATGTTAAAAAAACTTCTTTCTGATAAACAAAACTAATTGAACAGGATGGCTAATAATTTTGACTTCAACTATATATGTATACAGTATTTTAGATATCTAAACATCCTTAAAACAATTCTATGATTGGGATATTATGACAAGTAATCACAATTAAATTGCATGCTCTATGCCAAAAAAAAAAAAAAAAGTAATAATAAAAAGACATATCACATGAAAATGAGACAAACTCTTATTAATAATTGGACTTTTTTGGTCAAAAAACAGCTACATGCATAATATGAGCAATAGTATGAGGATATATTGATGTATTGATGGTGTCTGTCTAGAGTGTGTGTCAGTGTATTTAAACACTTTTCAGTTATACGGCATCCAGTATGCTGTTGTAGTAGTTCCCAATATTTGCTTTACTGTGTGCGTAAGCGGGATGGATTTTGAAGATGTTTGGTATATAATTCAGAGAGCTTGTGTTTTGAGCTGAGTCAGTGGCTCCAGAGACAGCTTGTGTGTATTATACCTACCACTTCATATTTATGCTTTAAATCCAAAGATGCTGAGACAGAACGTTTTATATAAACCAACCCACTGGATCTATTTGCCATTGCCTCTAACTTTTTATTCACTGTTATTTCTTTTTAAAAAGGAAACCATTTAGAATCATGATCGATCTTGATGTTTGAGCAAATTGTGAAACGTTGATCCTTTCTGGGATGGATTTGAAGACAGAAATTCACCCCATCAGTATGTAGTTTAACTCCAATGGCAAAATCAATCATAACTATCAGTAGCAATTTTTCTTTTCTTTTTGTGTGTGGGTGCAAGAGATATTGTGCCAGATGATTTCCATTGAAAATGAAATAGGATTTTATTTTCAAAAGGCTAATTATTTTTACTGATTAGCTAGTGTTCATTCTAAGATGACGTGGCTTTGATACATCAAATACAGGCAATTTGGTGGTGTTTTGAGACACCGCTATATCCTGCCCTCTCTCTATGTCTATATATATCTATATTTATATCAGTGCAAGTGTTACAGAGGGCAAACACATTTACATAAATGAACAAATTAAACTGCGCTAGAAACCCCACACAACGCAGATAATGGAAGAGACAGCTAATCGTAACAGTTTTCTTTCATGTGCTGGAGGAGTTAAATGAAATCAGCACTTCACCAACCCTCTACTTATGTTTCAGTGAGATGAGAAGAAGTTATTAGCTTAAGCTAATGGCTGAGGATCAGTGTGCTGGTGCTGTGGATGATGAAATTACTGGTGGCTGAAGGTCATCCAAAACGGCTTCTGTTCAGAGCGAATCTAGAGTCTGCACTGGACTAGACTAGAGACTGAAGTGACAGGGCTGGATGGGTTAGCCAAATACTGCAGCGGGAGAGATATGCTATGCTATGTGCCATCTTTGAGGAGTGATTAGAAGAGTCAGAAGAAGTTCAGCTCTGGTGTAGATAATCTCTGCTCAGAGCTTTAGAGTTTTACTCTTTTACTTAGGCCCCAGTCCTCAGCATTGGTGCTTGCTAATTATCCCCTCAAAGTTTCTGCCTCTGAACAAAGACTCTCTCTCTCTCTCTCTCTCTCTCTCTCTCTCTCTCTCTCTCTCTCTCTCTCTCTCTCTCTCTCTCTCTCTGTACATTTCAGTGATTTCTAGATTTAGACTTATTTCAAATCAGGTGGCTCAAAAGACAACAGACCATTTACAGTACCATTCTACAGTAATGCTGATAATAACAATATAATAATTCATTTTCCTTCAGCTTAGTCCCTTATTTATCAGGGGTCACCAAAACGAACTGAACCACCAACTATTTCAGCATATGCTTTATGTAGCCTTCCAGCCACAATCCAGAACTGGGAAACACCCATACACACACTCATTCACTATATATCTTTGGACTGTTGGGGAAACCAGAGCACTCAGAGAACACACAAAAATGCAAACTGCCCCAGCTGGGAAATCAGTGACTTTCTTGCAATGAGGCAACAGAGCTAACCACAGAGCCACCGTGCCACCCTCAGTAAAATAAAAAAATATTTTTATTTTAAACGCTTCTTCCTCTGCAAAGTTTGCATAACTGAACTTCATTTTATCTAACAATTAATTAGCAAATGTCTTTTTAAGGGGACAACTGAAAATTAACCTGTCAATTGACAACATGGTTTGTGTGCGCCTGCAATGCTTATTATAAAGCATCTGGGCTTGATCTTTGGAATTGTTTTTTCAAACTATGATGTTTATTAGGAGCAGCACGGTGACACAGTGCGTAGCATGATCGCCTAACAGCAAGAAGGTCGCTGGTTCGAGTCTCGGCTGGGTCAGTTGACATTTCTGTGTGGAGTTTGCATGTTCTCCCCGTGTTAGCGTGGCGCAAAGACATGTGGTATAGGTGAATTTGGTACGCTAAATTGACCGTAATGTATGTGTGTATGGATGTTTCCCAGTGATGGGTTGCAGCTGGGAGGGTATCCGCTGTGTAAAACGATTTATTGGCGGTTCATTCCACTTTGGCGACCCAAGATTAATAAAGGGACTAAGCCGAAAAGAAGAATAATGAATGATGTTTATTATAGTTAATAAAAAAAGCCCCTATTTTGTATTAAAAAAGATCATATTTTGGTTTTGAGGGTCTACAACAACATGCTAAATTGCATGCAAGGTCAAAATACTTTCATTGTCTTATAAAATGCATTTTAATATGCATTTATATTCAGAGATGTATAGTAACGAAGTAGAACTACTTCACTACTGTACTTAAGTACTAAAAGGCAGTATCTGTACTTTACTGGAGTATTGTTTTTTTCTCCTACTTCCACTTTTACTTAAGTACATATTTTCGATGAGTTTAATACTTTTACTCCGATAGATTTTTTATGAGCTGCATCGTTACTCGTTACTAGAGGTGTCAAAATGGTCGAAATCGGTTCAGTAATAGATCATAACGGGTTATTACGTACTGACGTCATTTATCTCCTATGTGCGGTGTCGCAATACTATGGCGAAGGACGGAGGCGCGAGGGCGAGTGAAGGCGGCACAGCACATGAGCCGCTATTTCACTGCTACAGAGAAATGTTGTGAGACTCCCATCTCTGCCTCTCTCACTTTGGAGATTTGACCCGCTGGCCTGGTAGGCGTGAATGAGGTGCAAGTTTTCTCCACTGTGTCTATTATAGATTACCTGTGATAACCGCGTATTATACATACATAGACTGTAACCGCGGCTGTTCTTCCCGCCATCAGTGAACAACGCTGTCATTTCTAAAGCCGATAGCAGCCCTTTCTGTTGAGAAGGTGACGACAATAACTAATCAAAGGGGTGTAAGACCTCGCCTGTCAGCGTTTAAAAAGCAGGCGGGAGAGTATTTACATTAGTTTATTTGCTATAAATGCTCATGCTGTCTTCTGTGCATGAGTTTTGTTTGATACATTCAGAAAGAGTGTTTTCTTTGAGCGGGTCAAATTAAGGGTACAGTTCATATATCTTACTGCTGTATTAAAGGACACAATTGAATTACAAGTAACCATTTAACTGTCACACCAAGAAAAAAAAACAATAGAATTTTTTTATTTATTGCATTTCATATTTCCTAATGTCGCTAGTTAACACAATCAATACATTTTCCCCCAACACATCCCATAATTTCTAAAATATCAGCCTCTACCAAATGGTTGAGATGTTGGTTTATGGTAAAAGTACCAGAATGAATAAATATACTATAAAAATATGAAGTTTAGGACCAATTTAATTAAAACATAATCAAAATGAAACATTTTTGAATACTAAATCATAGCCATAAGCCATAAAATATTTCAGATTTTCATTTAACACAGTAATATACACGTTTTCTTTTTTTTACAATAAAATCAAATTCAAGTGAATTAGAACGTTCGTTTACAGCGTTTACAACCAGTAATTTGTGCTCCGAAATTGGGTTTCAATAGCGTTTTGAGTGGATTATGGACTGTTTTTGTGACACACAACTTTGAAAGGTGTGTGTTAAAGCTGTTATAATTTGTCAGATCTGTGGTTCGAGCGTGAGAGAAAAACAGTATTGTAAGTCATGTTTCTTTTCGTTCTGCTTAATGACGTGCCCCCAAAAAAGAGATTTAAAATAAACAAAACAATATGATGTCTTTTGACTGCATTCTTTAATAACTACATTACACAATACTTGTACTTTTACTTTCAGTACTTGAGTAGTAAATTTTGAAATAAACTACTTGCAATACTTAAGTACAAAAAATGTTGAATACTTTAGTACTTCCACTTAAGTATGGTGCTTAAAGAGCACTTTTACTTCTACTCAAGTCACTTTTTGATAGAGTACTTGTACTTTTACTTAAGTCTGGGTCTCTAGTACTTTATACATCTGTTTATATTTACCTAATTATTCCAGTGATTTTTTTGTTCCCAAACCCCTCCTCAGCGTAAAGCTAATCTGCGATGATTGGCCTGTTGACCTAGTCTATTGCGATTGGTCGACTGTGTTCAGCACAAGACAGAGAGAAATGCCCACCTCGGCTACAGTCTGAAGTAGCAAAAAGTATGTGAGAGCCCAATGCAGCAATGCAATAAAGCAATGTATTTAAATATCAGCATATTACTCTACTCTTAACCAAGCAATTATGACTCACATTCAGTATTAATCCACACAGTGGCAAAAGTTTAACTATTTTGAGAACAGACCGCACCGCGCATGTGAGGAACAGCTGATGGTGGCCATAGCAAAGGCAAAAGCAGAGGATCACAAGTTCAGAAACGCATTTAAATCGGTAAAGGAAGAAGCACGTGTCACATTTTTAATGTAGTTTTGGACGCGATATGTGAATAGCCTCATACACATTTAACCTGAGAGATACAGTACAAGCACTGATTTATAATTAATACGTGATAACAAGCCTCGCAGGGTGATTACAAAACACATATTTTGCAAACACAAAATGAGGCAACAATTTTGATGACACTTACATGTTATGATTTGAAGGAAGAAGAAACTGGTCCATTTGAACTGTAAAAGTTACTGACAAAGTCCCATAGTCTCTGCTGCTCCTTCCTTTAATAGCAAATGGCCGGCGAATCCCGCGTTGCAGTGTAGGTTATTGTATCAATCATCAAAAAATGACAGGAACAAACACAGCACTAGGTTGGCTATACTGTGGTATTGTTGTGAAAATGAACTTTAACCCTTTATTCCCCTCAGTTTTTCAGTTTATAAAGGCCTTGTTCTTAAGTGTTTTTCTGGCAATACAAATGTGTCATTAACTCACTTTCACTTTTATTTCTTGCAGTTTTATTATTCTAGGTTCATTAACACATATCACCATACCTGCTGATATTTGTCTTATTGGTGTAACCCCGCTGGTCCTACACCACCCAACCCACTCCAAGCTGGGATTGAACCGGCGACTCTTTGAATGGGAGTCAGTTGCTCTAACAAGAAGGCTAAAGACCATGGCCTCTAGCATCTGTCGCTAGAGCACCTTTTCAGGTTCAAAGGAGTGAGGTTTGCCTGTATAGCACTTTACTAGCTGTTACATTGACACAGGGACACAATATGTATTGGTGTATTTTAAAGTAGTAAAATAGTATAAATGCTTTATTAGAAAGTCAGTGCAAAAAATTGCACGTTTTTATATCTTGTAGTGAATTATTTTAAAATGAATAGAAGATTCATTTGAATAGGACTTCAAAAGAATCGACTCTTTAAATCTGATCAAACAAATCATCGTTCGAACGGACAGTTGACTTCAACTATGGATATTGCTATCCAAAATAAAAACCCATTTATGTTTAAGCAGGGTAACAAGAACTAAGTTTAAGGCAGTAGATTCTTAAATATGCACAGGCACCTTTCTTTATACAAAGTTAAACTTTATTGACTAACAAAAACCAACACCTAACACAAACACACATTCATACAAGTGTAGAGAAGAGTAAAGGAGGTAAAACCTTGGTCATCAAAAGTCATCAATTTAACCCTTCTACTGTCATTTTAGGGTTATATTCAATTAAATTCATCTTTATTTCTGTAGTGCTTTTACGATGTAAATTGTGCCAAAGCAGCTTAAGATAGAAGTTCTAGTAAACTGAAATAGTCCAGTTTTCAGAGTTGAAGTTCAGTTTAGTTCAATTTAGTGTGGTTTAATTTTTTACTGCTGACAGTCCAAACACTGAAGAGCAAATCCATCGATGCGCAGCTCCACAAGTCTCAAAACCAAGCAAGCCAGTGGTGACAGTGGCAAGGAACAAACCACCAATTGTAGAAAGTGAAGAAAAAATCCTTGAGAAAAAACAGGCTCAGTTGGGTACCATCATTTCTCCTCTGACCAAATTTCCTGTGCAAAGTTGCTGTCTAGGTCCCAGCAACTGAATTTTATATATAATTTACACCAGTGCAGTATAGTCTGGAGGAGTGGTCATTTCTTTGTCCTGTGAGGCGGAGTTTGTCGTTTCAAGTTTGAGGTGTCAAAAAGACTAAAACTTGAACTAGACTCTCGACAGAAAGGAAAGTAAGAAAAGTAATGGAGATGGAAACGTTTGTGCTGTTATCCCATTTTTGCCAGGGTCCACGCCTGCTCCCTGGACCTGAAGAGAGGCTGTCCTGAGCTAGAACGGAACAACTCTGGGTCTCTCCTTTTCTCTGTTCTTTAGGGCGTGGCCTTAGTCACCAGTTTTTATAAGGATGGTTTTGTACTGACCTCAAGAGCTGACTTGACCAATGAGAAAGTTACATTCCCAAGGGAAGTTTTATGGTCGTTGTTGGGAAGCTTGACGACATGCATGTGCATTCTGGGTGAATGATGATGAACAAATGTTTAAAGTTACTTAAATGTTAATATGTTGCACACGTATTAACATAAAATATAAACGATTGTTCAGTACACCAAATTAGCTCTGCAGGGACATTAAACATGAACTATCTATGATCTTGTTTAGCTGTGGTAGTCTTAAACATTGATTGCAGGAGTAATAATAGATTTTAATATAATATTAAAAGACTTGTCGCAAAACACCTGATTACACACAAAGAGGGAATAAAGGTTTACATTAAAAGCATAAGTCGTTGGATATGAGCGTGACCATGTCTCTGTCTATTCCAAGCAGTACACTCCTTTCGTGTGGTAAATACCTTTGGAATCAGAATACACTTTGACAACTGCTCTTTCTGGGTGGGAGAGGTTAACTGTGCATTATTTGTTGAGTAAAATGTCTAATTGGCCACATCCGTTACAATATGGTTGGCAAAAGTGGTGACAAAAGAGATTTAAATGCCATGTGTGAATGGAAATGTGTCTCTCCTGTCTTCCTGTGATCTAATTAATCAAAATGCATGTTAATAGAAGGTGCAATTAAGGCCTAAAATATCAATCAAAACTAATCATCGCAGCTTTGCAGCATTTAGCTTCTTCTTTTTTTTTACCTGTAACTGAATCAAATACAGCAGTTTAATATATAACAAAATATGGAGTTTTGTGGATGAAGGTTCATTTGATATGGACATTTGTACACACCCTTGGCATATTTTGTGTAGTTTAGTGTACACCATTTTGTGTGCTTGTCAAACCAGTGATTCTCAACCGATCAGCGATCCTAGGTGGACCGCGAGATAGCTTAAAATTAACTTAAATATTATACTATAATTATTTGTTTTCGTTACTAAATATGATATAATAAAATGATCAAAGTAACGGCTTTTTCCGTTTTCTGTGATTGATCAGACTCAAAAACAGCCTCATTTGTTAAATACAGAGATAACCAACCGCTGCATGCCAACTAAGATTACATTCTCAGTTGTACAGTATAACGCAAAACTTTAACGATTATTTGAGTTATAGCTTTATAACCTGCTGACACGTGCTTCACGTCTGCGATTTGTACTGTATCAGAGTCGCACAAATCCATTGATTCACAAACTATGTGCACTCTCTTTGCGTGAACACTTTAAAATATCTGCATAGTTGTCCAAATGAATGTCCTGCAAGTGTTTTATAATGGACGTGCGCATGTACAGCCACATATCTGAAGTCTATATCTGAAGCCTTTAAATATTTTAGATTTGCTTTTATTTTATATTGCTTAACTTCTATTTCTTCATAATTTAGATACGTATTAACATTATTTTGTTATTGTTGTTATTATTTTAAGGTCACGACTCATAAGTGGTTATGTAAGCATTTCACTCCATATTATACTGTGTATGACTGTGTATGTGACAATTAAAATTTGAATTTGAAATTTGAATTTGATAAATCTGTATTCTCATGTCAGGTCCAGTAAGCCATTATGTTCTTCTATATGTTATTTGTTTGATGGGTTTTGGCCATGTGGACATCAACTAAACTCATCTCTGTCTCATTGCTGTAGTGTGCGTCAGAGCTTATATAACAGCTAGCACAATTTAGACATTCACTATGCCTTTAGCGACCTGTAACATTACAGACACTCATAAAACTCATAAATATTGTGCTGTTTTGTGTTATTCACTTGTGTGGACTACTTAATTTGTGGACTATTAGACAGATAGATTGACAGACAGACAGACAGACAGACAGACAGACAGACAGACAAAGTGATTCTTGATAATGCACATGTATATTGTAATGGGCTTTGTAGTGCACAAATCCAGAACACATGATCTTCTGCAATGCTGACATTCAGAAAAAAAAATAACAATAAAATAAAATAGAACCTACATTAGTAAAAAGAAATGCAAATCTTATGCAAATCAGTGCCATGTCCTCTGTTATTAAATGTAACATGGAAAACTCTAAAAAACAGTTCTTGACACCAGTACATTCCTATTTAAAGTAGTTCTTTCTCTAGCACTCATTCTTCACACTCTCTTGTTCCTCATCTCATCTTGTTGCTTTGCTCAGCCATTGTCTTGTCCAGCCCTGGGATTTCTCCAGATATTGATTTCTCCTTCACTCAGCTAATGCACTTTTGTCTCCCTCTCTCTTGTTCATGAACATCTCTTCAACATCACTCAAATGTTAGTCTAAATGTACTTTTCCTCCTTTCCTTGTTTCTCTTCATTTTTATGTTCTATCCTTATTAATCTAATTATCATCATCACCATAATCATTATTATTAAAAATATAAACTCTGTAACAGTTTTCCTTGCACATTTTGGGAGGCAGGCACACTCTGTTTAAAGCTAAATCAAAAACACAACTTTTTGTATTAGACTAGACATAAAATACCAAAACATAACTTTGAAATACATTACAATTGGACAAAAACAACTCTGTATTTTTAACAGCATTTGGCCACATATTAGTCTGTCTGTTTCTCCATATTCTGATATTCAAATAATCTTGGGTCCAGCCTGTATCCAGAGCAGATGGATGTCATGGTCATTGATAAGTCAAGACCATATGATTTATTCCTGCTAAGATCTCAGTGACAGATAAATGTCTGAATTTATGCTGTTGGCTAGTCTGAAAACCAAATTCCGCGATGGATCCTCATCGTTCTCAAGCCCTCCAACATCTTATGCTGGGTTCACTCCAGATGCAGAGCACTGATTCACTTACTTTAGTTTACTCGCAGGATTACCTTACAAAACATTTTTAGCTTAATTGAATTATTGCATGGTAGACAGAAGGCAAATTCGTTCATGGTAAACGTGGCTTGCATTTAGCATCTGTAATATTTCACCTCTATTCCTGCATTTTCTTTGCCTTTGTATGTAACTTACTTGAACCTAGGATCCAGGAGGAACAATGCAATTTTTGTCCAGGCCATTGTACACTGGACCAGCTTTATACCCTTACCAGGGTGCTCGAGGGTTCATTAGAGTATGCCCAACCAGTCCACATGTCCTTCGTGGCATTCTGTGAAAGGTACTCTGGGAGTATTGGATTAGAGTTGTTCTGTTAATTGCTGTCTTGTCCCTGTTTGAACAGAGAAGGAGTTTGGTTCGCCTTACCGGCAATAAGTCAGATTTGTACAAAATTTTTATGGACAGAATTTCTATGTGCAGCTCTTGGCCGGAGGGGGTCTGGTTTGGGGACAACAGGAGTCCATCTGTGTTATTTGCAGATGATGTTGTTCTGTTGGCTTGATTGAACATATACCTTCAGCATGCACTGGGGTGGTTTGCTGCCGAGTGTGACGTGGCTGGCATGAGAATTAGCACCTCCAAGTCTGAAGCTATGGTGCTCCACCGGAAAAAAGGTGGTTTGCCATCTCCAGGTTGAAGGAAAGTTCTTACCCCAGGTGAAACAGTTTTTGGGGTTTTGTTCACAAGTTAGGGGAGGATGAAACGTAAGATTGACAGGCAGAGTGGTGCAGTGGCAGCAGTGATGCAGTCGATGTACTGGTCATTGTGGTAAAGGAGCTGAACTGAAAGGCAAAGCTCTTGATTTACCGGTCAATCTATGTTCCTACTTTCAACTCTGCACTCCCCCCCACTCTGGGGGGATTTTGAGTCTTAATTTGGCTCAATGCACTCTTGGCAAATGTTCTACCTTTTTGTTGTGTTGGTGGCTGTTTTTGCCCCATTCACTTTCATTAAAAAATTCATGTTTGATCGCAAAGCCATGATACCAATTTATTCATTCTATACTGTATACTGTTGGTGGTTTTCCCTGTTAGGAATTTTTACTATTAATCATCAGTTACAGAGCAAAAAACGCTTAGTTTCTGCCTTTTATATGCAGTATGGTGTGTGAGACAGAGACCTTTGTTCACTTACCTTGATACGTCTGAGAAAATCAAAATAAGCAGCTCAGCTTTTAGAACATAGTAAATATATTTACTACACACACACACACACACACACACACACACACACACACACACACACACACACACACACACACACACACACACACACACACACACACACACACACACACACACACACCATAATTTGCTGTTTTACTCAATAGAACTCCATATAAAAGCTAGAAACATATTTGCACAGGCCTATCTAAAGGGTTAATGGGGTCACCTTATTAAAGTGACAGTAAAGGTTTTACCTCTTCCCTACAAGGAAAACCACCAACAATCAAGAATGCATGATTATTTGTCATCAAGGCTTTGCAATAAAAAAAATGTGCCTATAATGGAAGTCAATGAGGCAAAAACAGCCACAAACACAACAAAAGGGTATGTGGCATAACCAAAGGGTTTAATAATGTTGGACAGCTAATGACTATGCCACCCTGTAATATTACCAGGAACCTATAATTTAAATTAAAAGGCAACACAGGTAAGCTCACAGTAAAATGGCAAAAGTGGGCAGAATGCATACTTTTATAAACCATTAAGATTCTCAATTGGAAACACACACACACACACACACACACACGCACACACACACACACACACACACACACACACACACACACACACACACACACACACACACACACACACACACACACACACACACACACACACACACACAATTTAAAAACAGTAAAACACCTGGATTTGGGATGCAGGAGCTGAGGCGTGACAGCAGGGACCAAAGGCACAACAAGGCCTCCACAGCAAAGACCACCAAGACTTGTGACACATGCACACTCAGACAGCGCACACACACAGCACACTTGGGTGCTTGGCTCCTGCAACAAAAAATTCAGTTAATATGGGTTTTAATAAAAAAGGTCACTTACACCACAAACACACAATCACTCCAGGCACACAATACAATGCTTATTGAAATGCTGACAAATAATAATAACACCTTACAATCAGCTCTCCACTGAAGAGAGCAGACACATTAATGATCCAAAAACATCACAATTGAACAAGGTTAGACCATATCAAGAAAAATATAAAAGGACACAGTTACAAAACATGAGAAAATGCAATTTGAATAAAGCATACAAAAAACAATATAATAGAAAAAAATTCCAATGAGATCTACAAAAGCAAAAATGTAACAAAAAAATCTAGCAAAATTACCAACAAAAGATTAGGAAAAATAGGAAGAACCACTTTACTACAGTCAACTTTCAATCAAACAGCGAACGAATCAGTTACCTGCAGAGCGGCGGGCTTAGACGCAATACAGCACTGGAGGTTCCATGAGACGTAATGCTAACAAAAACATACCAACATGAGCTTCACAAAGATGCGAACCGTAAACAAACCAGCTGCCATCCACATACCTGCCGGCGAGTAACTATGACATAGCGGGAAGTGACCAGTCGGATAGGGTGGGACTCGTGACACATACTGTCCTTGATATCGCTTTTATATCATCCCACACTAATTGCTAATTGGGTAGAACATATGTCACCAGCCAATCCCACAAAGTGGCGGTGCTAGTCTTGCCACAGTCAGAAAGGGTAGGTTTGAACAATACACAAGAGTCAATTACTTTTTTCCCCCAAAACCCAAACACTACTTAAATGCAGTAGTAATGTGCAAAAAAACGATACATTATAGATAATATAAATTCTACTGAGAGTTACTGATTACAGTATAGGATTATATAAAACATTTTAACTTCAAAAAACTGAGTGAAACTGAAAACATTAGCATTTATTGGAGCAACACCACCTTCTTTGCCGTTAGGCTGAGGCGCATAACAGTATCATTCAGGTATAGACTCATTCATCATCAAGTAGTCATCTGGTTTTACCTTCTCTTGAAGTTATATTATTTGTTTACATTTTTTAAATTCTACATGCCATGTATTATCTGGATTGTGTGCTGTGTGCCAGCTAGCAGATGGTTGACTTACCAGTTTGTCTGCTTCCTGAACTTGGCCCCCGTTAGTCAAGTGCCTTAATAACTAAAGAGAAGAGCAGCCCAGCCCTGAAGGGATGTGGACAATCTTTCCATAACAGGTTAGGTCTGCCCCAGAAAATTGGACAATTATGTGAATTACATGTATAATGTCCAGCTAATATTAAATGAAACACTGGGCTTACTGCACTATTAAAATGTTGCTTTGCATCTCAGCTGCCCCTTAAACATTAGCACAACCAGTGGTATGCCTTTGAGAAGGAAAGTCTTTGGGAAATCTGTTTGTCATTATTCTGTCAAGTAGCATTTGGTGACAAACTGGTGTAGTTAATAAACATTTACCTGTGTTAAATCTGCAGTCTATTTTATTGGTGCTTTCATACTAGCACTTTTGGTTTGCACCTGGGTTTGTTTCATGTCAAAGTACAGTCCGTTTAGTTAGTGTGAACGTGTCTTCTGAACTCTAGTCCGAACCGTACCCGAGTCCGCCTGAAAAGGTGTTCTGGGGTACGGTTTGTGCAAAGTCTGGTTCGGTTCACCTTTGATATGAATGCAATCGTACCAACTAATGGAAGTGAACTGCTAACTGTACAACATACTTGAGTTTTCATAACGTTCATTCATGTATGTATGTCTGTGTGTCACCTACTTTGGTGACAAGCGGGACTGACCCAGTGCAAACAGTGATAATGACTTCTTGTCGCCCCGAGAAATTACTTCTGCAAAAATTGTGTGATGTTCTGAACAGTTTTTTTGTTTGTTTTTTCCAGCAAATAGACATAAGTGGCTCTCTGTATTTTAGTTTTGGTAACATATGATATGCGGACGTCTCCGATTTGGCTCTTTGCTTTCATGGCCATCACCTAGCAAAGGCTGTACACAAAACAGCAGCTTGATGACGCAAACGTACCAGGGTTCAGAATGAAAAAAAGACAATGTAAACATAAACGAGCCGAGAAGGTGGCAAGGGGAGACAATCAAACTTGGGTTCGGTCCAGGCAATTGAATCAAGTGTGAAAGCACCCTAAAGAGCATTAGCCTGAGCCTTACCAACATCACCACAACCAAACTTAAATTGTAACCAAACTCTGTTTATCTTAACTGCATTTCGTTGCCTTGTACTTGAACATGTGTAATGACAATAAAGTTGAATCTAATCTAATCTAAATTCATGATACAGACAAAAACGAAGACAAAATAAATGATAATTGAAGCAATAGTTTCAGGAGGTACAAAACCAAAACAAGCAAGAATTACCCTTTAAAAAAACTGTCTCTTGATTAAATAAAATGTCTCTTGATTTGCAAACTGGTACAGCTCTGAATGATTTTTAGCTACCTGTCAGATTAAATAGGTAGCAGGAGCAAAAGAGAACAAAAAATATATATACAATAACACAAACACAGGAAAACGAAAAAACTAAATCAACACATCTCTGGATCTAACACCTGTAAACGCAAAGGTTTAAAAACTATTGAGTATGCAAATGCACTTGCACTGGCTCAGATATTATGCAAATGAGATTCTAATGAAGGCACTGGCCTACGGTGTGTGAAGATAATCAAATGCTGATCAGCACACAGTAGAACTCTCTTTGGACCCCAATCACCACCTGTGCAGCTCTACAGTGTTACATCCCCCTCTCTGCCATAACCTTTAACACACATGGACAACTCTGGACAAAGGACACATGTTTATTTATGAGGAACAGGATTTGTTTGTTTCCTAGACATAATTGTGTATGGAGATAATGGACAGAAAGCTGGATGCTTATCCGCTCTCTTATTCATCTGTTTGTTTGTTGTTTTGAAATTGACATTGGCCTAATGTGGTACATATCAAGTCAAGCCAAGCAACAGAGTGAACGATTGAACGAACAAATGAATGAGAGAACAAATGTACGAAAGAACGAAAGTTATAAAGTTTAATACATCAGGTTAGTCCAGTTCAGTATGGATGAATCCCATGTTGCCATCCACTCTGCAGATCTCTCGCATGCGCTATACTGAATGTAACCCTAAACCATGATTTTTCCTTCATCAAACTTGACTGATTTCTGTGAGAATCTTAGGTCCATGTGAGTTCCAATAGGTCTTCTGCATTCAATATGGATGTCATTGTAAAAAATGGGATTCACTCAGAAGCTTCATTCTTGGAACTTTTAGTCCTAGAGTTGAAACATCTAAAACAGAGGTATCAGGATAGCAATATGACTGACAAATTAAGGTTATCATAAACTTATAAATTGTTGTGCAATGATAGATTAACAAAAAAATTCTCGAGAGAAACCCGGCTTAGTTGGGCGCGAATATTTCCCCTCTGGCCAAACTTCTTGTGCAGAGCTGTAGTATGGAGAATACTGGACGTCCATCGTAGAGATGCTGTAGGGGTGAGTAGGTCACCGGCGGATGTTCAGGCTGGCCCATCGGATCAATGTGGAGACTCGTCTGTCACAAGGGTCTTTCAGGAATCAGTCTCATGCTCTACACTCCTCCACGACCACCACAGCATCACTCAGGATGCAACCTGGTACAGGATTATGGAGACCTTGGGATGATGAAAAACAGACTAACATAAGCGTAGATGCCATTCAAATTAAAATGCCTTTTTCGGAAATGTTTGAATTTGACTGCTTCCCTTCTATGTAAAATTTGGTATGTAAAATTACTGTGAGTATGTGTTCGTAAACGGTAATCTAACATAAGGTCAGGAGGATTTCAAGGAATTACATACAGTATCTGACAAAAGTCTTGTCGCCCAAGCTTTAGAAACAACAAATAATAACTTGACTTCTAGTTAATCATTTAGTATCAAAAATGGCTTATATGAAAGGCAAAGGCCTCAAGATAATGCTTCTTTTACCAAAATACAATATGATTGTGCCATTATTTTTGATTATTTAATTAGGACAGTAAGGTCTGACTTTGATTAGACAAAAGTCTTGTCATTTAACAGAAATAATGTACAGTATAGAATATAAAGTCATGCTCCAGTGGAAAAAAAAAACAATATTGTGTATGACTCCAAAAAGCTTGGACTACTGCATCCAATATCTATATATAAATAATGTCATCTGAAATGGCAAAGAAAATATTCTTGAAGGACTCCCAGAGTTCATCAAGAGTCTTTCGATTCATCTTTAATGCTCCCTCCTTCATTTTACCTCAAACATGCTCATTAATGTTCATGTCTGGTGACTGGGCTGGCCAATCCTGAAGAACCTTGACCTTCTTTGCTTTCAGGAACTTTGATGTGGAGGCTGAAGTATGAGAAGGGTTGCTATCCTGCTGAAGAATTTGCCCTCTCCTGTGATTTGTAATGTAATGGGCAGCACAAATGTCTTGCTATGGTTCCTCAAGTTGTTGATATTTCATTTCACTCTACAGATCTCTCGCACTCCCCCATACTAAATGTAACCCCAAACCATGATTTTTTCCTTTACCAAATTTGACTGATTTCAGTGAGAATATTGGGTCCAAGTGGGTCCAATAGGTCTTCTACAGTATTTTTGATGATTGGGATGCAGTTCTACAGATGATTCATTGGAAAAATCTATCTTCTGCCACTTTTTCAAATGATCAACTAAAAGTCAAGTTAGTTTTTGTTGCTTTTACAACTGGGATCCAAGACAAAACTTTTGTCAGATAGTGTAAGTGAAAAGTCTTAGGTGTACTGTACATTACATCAGCATGTTGCATAGCAATATTGCTTTTAACATTGCTTTTTAGCAGGCATTTAGATAATATCAAGTACAAAGCATTTCATGAGTGCAGCTCATTTAATTATTTTTGCTTTGCCAGCAAAGCAGTTCATTTAGAGTGCAGTACAGGGTCACAAAGTGATTGTTTCAAGTTCATTTTTTTTTCGCTCTCCTTGTTGTTTGTGTATGTTTGAACATCTTATGCCTGTGTGATTGTCCTGTACTCCTAAGAGGATCAAATAAACCTGATCATAGCAGTGTGTCATTGGAGCCTGTCTCTGTAACACACCAGGCTGTTCCTCCTTGCGGGAGTCCTGACAAAAATGCAAAGCTTCATAATTAGTTTTTGAATGAGAGCGGCAATGGTGTGGAAATGTGCTGAGTTAATCTTCCTGTCTTATTCTGCACAATAAAGTGTAGTTTTATTCGCAGTAAGCTAGAGGGAAGGTTTCTTTGTCCTCTTGTACTAAAGGTCATTGCAGGGTAGTTTTTTATGCAAAAGTAAAAGGAAATAAATAAATAAGCAAATGTATGTTGTGATGTTTTTGAGGATGGAAGCAGTTGTTTAGATGTCAAGTGGTCAAACCGGCTCATCAGCAGAGTGTAATGAATCCTAAGAAATTGCATTCCAAATGGCATGAATAATGCCTATGCAAAACATCCTTTTGAATTTGTATTGCTGTAGCCTACAACATATATTTATTATGCTTGCCTCAACCCTCTAAAGCTCTGTTGTGTGAGACCTTTAGATGGAATATACCATAGGCATGAATATACTCATGTTCTAATACTCCTATATTAATATGGCTTTATAAGAGTGGCCTCTACTGTTTTCTTCAGAAATGTACTATTTTCATTATAGCCATGTGCATGTGTGGGCAAAGTCGCTTTAAGGCAGGTCATTTCACTCGGCAGCCATCTTTGAAACGCCGTTTGCCAAGCTTACGGTTGTATTTCGTATTTGGAATCACTAGTAAAATTAAACAACAACTGTCTTATAAGTTTTGTTTCTAAACGTCCGAATCAAACAAACTCTGCAAATTTTCAGGTTGCCCAAGCTAATGCGCACTCAAAAGTAACGAGATCACAACACTAACCTCCTTTATGGCCATTCTACACATTGTCATCCTCTGGATAATGCTCCGTCTACTCATGCTGCTCTTCTGAAGTAATCCACAACTTGGTCTTGATGGTGAATCTCCTTCAGAAATTACATGATTCTTTGTTTGCAAGCTTGTGGGCATTCGTGTAGTTGCAGTCATGTGAGGTGTGGTTGACAGGACGGACTGTACCTCACATTCGTTTCATACAGATTACAAAAACAAAAAACTTGATGCGATCAATGATTGGCTTCTGTTCCATGTAGGCAGGGCTTCATTTGCCATATTCGCTGTTACACTTCTTCCCATTGAAAACTATACGAGTGACATGTCTTGTGTATTCTATAGTCTTTGATGTAGGTCAAGTTTTG